>NC_091768.1:37365216-37668247 GCF_029378745.1 Bos indicus
TAGAATTTATTTATAAAACAACACATTTTAATAATATTCCCTTTGTCTCTATAAAGAACAAAATATATAAAGAATGATAAAAGCTACATTTAAATGGCAACAAATGAAAAAACTCCCAGTTCCTTACTATTCTGTAATTCAGTCAATATGATTACACTGTTTTTGAGATTAGCTCTTTGCAAACTTTCTCACAGAAACTATTACTTGAGAAATGAATATTGTAAGGTAACTACTATCAAAAAAGAAAGAGAGTTCCAGAAAAACATCTACTTCTGCTTTATTGACTATGCCAAAGCATTTGACTGTGTGAATCACAACAAACTGTGGAAAAATTTTTAAGAGATGTGAATACCAGACCGCCTTACCTGCTTCTTGAGAAATCTGTATGCAGTTCAGAAGCAACAGTTAGAACTGGACATGGAACAACAGACTGGTTCCAAATCAGGAAAGGAGAACGTCAATGAGTTTGTATACAATGAGTTTGAGTACGCTCCAGGAGTTGCCAATAGACAGAGAAGCCTGGTGTGATGCAGTCCATGGGTTTGCAGGGAGTCGGACACAACTGAGTGACTGAACTGAACTGAACTACTATCTGGTATTTGGTCCATAATTCTGGAAGTAAAAGACTGAAATCCAGCTTCGTGAATGAGTTTGACTAAAATTTGTAGCAAAGATTCAAGCAATAATTTTGTATTACTTTTCATGAGAAAGTGATATATTTCAAAACACAATTCTCATAGCATTACCTTAGCAAAGCAGGGTGATATTTAGTGCTATCTTCCCCACGTTAAGTTCCAGAAGAATGAATCCAAATGGATAGTGAAGTGACCACCTAGGGTAGCTAAAACACATTTTTTTTTTTTTTTAAGAATAATATCCCTAATGAGGTGGATGAAACTGGAGCCTATTATACAGAGCGAAGTAAGCCAGAAGGAAAAACACCAATACAGTATACTAATGCATATATATGGAATTTAGAAAGATGATAACAATAACCCTGTGTACGAGACAGCAAAAGAGACACTGATGTATGGAACAGTCTTACGGACTCTGTGGGAGAGGGAGAGGGTGGGAAGATTTGGGAGAATGGCATTGAAACATGTAAAATATCATGTATGAAACGAGATGCCAGTCCAGGTTCAATGCACGATACTGGATGCTTAGGGCTAGTGCACTGGGATGACCCAGAGGGATGGTATGGGGAGGGAGGAGGGAGGAGGGTTCAGGATGGGGAGCACATGTATACCTGTGATGGATTCATTTTGATATTTGGCAAAACTAATACAATTATGTAAAGTTTAAAAATAAAATAAAATTAAAAAAAAAAGAATAATATCCCTGGTATCTGGACTTTTAAGCTATAAGATTTTTTAATGTCCCTTTTGGGGTCCTCAATTAGAGAAGACAATGGCACCCCACTCCAGTACTTTTGCCTGGAAAATCCCATGGACAGAGGAGCCTGGTAGGCTGCAGTCCATGGGTTGCTAAGAGTCGGACACGACTGAGCGACTTCACTTTCACTTTTCACTTTCATGCATTGGAGAAGGAAATGGCAAACCACTCCAGTGTTCTTGCCTGGAGAATCCTAGGGACGGTGGAGTCTGGTGGGCTGCCGTCTATGGGGTCACACAGAGTCAGACATGGCTGAAGTGACTTCAATAACCTGTATGTTACGTGGCCATCTGAGCATTTCTTACCTAAAGACCGACCTTGCAACCAATTGCTCAAAACATCTGTGTTAAAGAATCACTGCTTAACATTACTTGAAAAGTGAATTATTTTGGGTACTTGTCATCCAATTAAGTCAGGTCTAATTAGGACAGCAGCTCTGTCTAAATTGGGTTGACTAGGATCTCTAGCACTGCCCTCTGGTGGCAAGCTTTGCTCACCCAGTCTCACAGGCATGATTGGTGGCTCCTTTGTCAAGTCAGCTGAGCGAAGCTTTTAGAATGCCTTCAAATTGGTGTCCTTATTCAATAGCTCTTCCTCTTGGGCACTGGATTTCAAAACATCATTTCCAGACTAGAAACATCAACATCACTTGGAATTTGTTAAAATCCTAACATTTTGGTGGGGCTACCGCATACTGTCTGAATCAGAAATTCTAGAGGTAGAGAACAGTGCTCTGGATTTTGTTTTAACAAGCAGTTCAGATGATTCTGATGTCCACTAAAGTTTGAGAACCACTGTCTTCCTGTTTTGTCCAGTGATTTGAACTCTTCAGAAACACCCAAACCAAAATGTTTTGCCAGAGCCCCAACTTCTTTCCCTTAGTCTCTTAGCCTTCACAAAGACCAGAATTGTATGTTTCAGTTCAGTTCAGTCGCTCAGTCATGTCCGACTCTTTGCGACCCCATGGACTGCAGCATGCCAGGCCTCCCTGTCCATCACCAACTCTGGAGTTTACTCAAACTCATGTCAATTGAGTCAGTTTGCTTAATAGTAAATTTAAGCAATTGTAACAGTGCTGTTTTGAGCATTTGTTTTTACGCATCTCTGCTTGTGTGTATATTTCTACAGTATAAATTTCTAGATGGTAAATTGCTGAGTCAAAGAGTATACATGTAAATATTAATATATTTACTCTTTGCAACCCCATGGACTGTAACCTGCCAGGCTTCTCTGTCCATGGGATTTCCCAGGTAAGAATACTGAAGTGAGTTTCCATTCTCTTTTCAAGGGGATCTTTCTGAGCCAGGGATTGAACCCAGGTCTCCTGCATTGCAGGTAGATTCTTACCAATGAGTCACCAGGGAAGCCCCAAAAATAACAAATTAAAAATTAATATATTTCCTTATTTCCTGTATTCTTGATGCTCTGGAATCTGGAGCCTTTCTGAACCTGGAGAGACTATTCCTCCGAGGGTCATCTAGTTTCAAGAGAGAGCAACAATTTGCCTGCAAACTCACTTTTAATATATAAATCAATCAATCTAAAGCCCATTCTCTGAACTCTATTTTGTTCTTACACTCCAGCAGGAAACATTCCTCTGACTTGCTTATCCTATAGCACAGAACCCACAGAAAATTTTCAAACTATCCAGTCCTAAGTCTGCTCAGCTAGCATACTCTGCCTTGCCATGAACTCTGATACCAGAATACTTGGGTTTAAATTCCAGCATCTCTGCTTCCTGGGTATGTGGATTTTTTCCTTGGTAAGTTATTTGATTGGTCCATTGACTCAATTTTTTCATCAGAATATGGTTGATAATAACAAAATCTACCTCACAGAGTTTTAAATATTAATACACATAGAATACTTTTAACAATACATAGCATGTAGTAACCACTTGCTATTATTTTTGGTCAACTTATTTAATCCTCAAAAAATTTGAAATAGTTTAATCTTCATAAAGAACATTTGTAAAAGCCTATCTATTATATTCCTAGCAAAATGGAATAATTGAACAATTTTTATTAAAATTGTATTTAAGTTAAACTGTATTGAGATTGAATAATATTTTGAATATTTTCCCACCTAATTGTTCAGTCTCTCAGTTGTGTCCAACTCTTTGTGACCATATGGACTGCAGCACACCAGGCTTCCCTGTCCTTCGCCAATTCCTGCAGTTTGTTCAAACTCATGTCCATTGAGTCAGTGATGCCATACAACCACCTCTGATGCCATATAACCATCTCATCCTCTGTTGTGCCCAGCTCTTCCTGCCTTCAGTCTAATAGATTTTAAAAATAATCTCTATTAGCCTTTTTTTTTTTTTAGTTATAAGGATGATTGAAAAATTTTAGGGTATTTTGAGGCTTTGATTACCTTTTGCTGTGAAATATTTATTTTTTTCTCTTTTTGTTATTTATTGTTTGACTAATGAATATTAGTCCAGTATTTAAAATTGAAGATCTTTTTGTGATTATATCTTAACATTTTTATACCAGTATTAGCCAAACATTTAAAATTTTATAGGGCCAACTGGTAATGCTTTTCATTTATGATTCCTGGCTTTATTTGTTTAAAAGTCTCCTATATTTTCTTCAAGTACTATAAATGAAGTATTCCTTCATTTACAATTAGGTCCTTTTAAGCTGGGTTTTGACCACCTTAAAGTTGCTTTTTTTTTTTTCAATATTCCAACAAGCCAATGTCTGTATGGTCATAAAAATTCCCTGAAACTTTCTTTGTTAATTTGTTCCTAGTCTCACCTCCTTGAGAAGGCAATGGCACCCCACTCCAGTACTCTTGCCGGGAAAATCCCATGGATGGAGGAGCTTGGTAGGCTACAGTCCATGGGGTCACTAAGAGTCAGACATGACTGAGCGACTTCACTTTCACTTTTCACTTTCCTGCATTGGAGAAGGAAATGGCAACCCACTCCAGTGTTTTTGCCTGGAGAATCCCAGGGACAGGGGAGCCTGGTGGGCTGCCGTCTATGGGGTCGCACAGAGTTGGACACGACTGAAGCGACTTAGCAGCAGCAGCAGCAGCAGCAGTCTCACCTCCAATCCTTTTTAGCATTTTCCCATATGTGAAATATAGGATAGACTCTCTTACCTTGGGAATATCTCAAAAGAAATTTATTTAAGGAGTCTATCCATCTCAACCATTGACATAGAAATCTGTTTGCAAGTTAAATTTTCTGTGATGACAATGGTCAAATCTCTGTATGTCCTGGACTTCACCCACCTGACCAAATAGATAAATTGATTTCTAATGTTCTTTTCCAAGAGTCCCAATCATGCTAATCATTTCTGCAAATCCAAAGACAACGTGTTCACCACTGGGGCCTTCCTGCTTGGCTCTGCCTCATTCTTCCATTTTTTTCTTTCACTGATACTCATACTGTTATACTGAAAAGTGATTTCTACTCAGTGGGGATTTTTTCTGATCACTATCCAAATCCTCTTCTCTGCCTCATATTTCTACTGATTTATTCATTAATTTAAATATTACAGTACTGATTAATTATAAAGGGCTTTTCAATGGCAGGCACTTGCGATACCTCAATGATGCAAATCCCAATGGCAGAGGTTCGTGTTCTTATGAAGATTTCGTCTCAGAATTGTTATGGTGTCTGGAACACAGCATGTACATGTATGTGCATAAATAATGAAATGTGCTTGTAGATAATTGGTTGGAAATGTTAACTGATTTGGATGCAGCTACGTTCTCTCTCTGTGTGTATGCTTTTTGATTAAATTAATAGGCTTAATTGTCTGAAACACTTTTAAGTTGCAGATAAATTGAGCTGATAGTACAGAGTTCACATATACCTCTTCTCCTGCCCCCATCATCAATTTTTCCTATTATTAACATCTTGCATTAGTGTGGTCTATTTTGTTGTAAGTGATTAACCCATATTGATATACTACCATTAAAGTCCATGGTTTATATCAGGGTTTACTCTTTGTGTTGTGCATTTCTACGCATCTTGACAAATATATATTGTGATGGTATCTATAATTGCAGTATCATACAGAATAATTTTACTACTCTGAAAATCCCTTTTGGGAACCTATTCTTTTTTCTCTTCCTCCCCACCCTCAAACCCTTAACCCCTGGGAATTACTGATCTTTTTACTCGATGGTTTTGCCTTTTCCAGCATATTGTAGACTTGGACTCAGACCGTATGTAAGCTTTTCAGGTTTATTTCTTTCATTTATCAATATGCATTTATAGGCACTGGCACCCCACTCCAGTACTCTTGCCTGGAAAATCCCATGGATGGAGGAGCCTGATAGTCTGTAGTCCATGGGGTCGCAAAGAGTCGGACACGACTGAGCGACTTTTTCATTTTCATCCATTGGAGGAGGAAATGGCAACCCACTCCAGTGTTCTTGCCTGGAGAATCCCAGGGACGGGGCAGCCTGGTGGGCTGCCGTCTATGGGGTCGCACAGAGTCGGACACAACTGAAGCGACTTAGCAGTAGCAGCAGTAGCAGTGCTTAGTCGCTCAGTCATGTCTGACTCTTTGTGACCCCATGGACTGTAGCCTGCCAGGCTTCTCTGACCATGGGAATTCTCCAGGCAAGAATAGAGTGGGTTGCCATGTATCCTTTAGGGGATCTTCCCAACCCAAGGATAGAACCCAGGTCTCACACATTGCAGCCCAGTTCTTTACCATCTGAATCACCAGGGAAACACAAAGCAGTAGTACTGAGTCATCCCCAGCTCTGTGAAGTGAAAGTTGCTCAGTCGTGTCTGACTCTTTGGGACCCCACGGACTATACAGTCCAGGCCAGAATACTGGAATGGGTAGACTTTCCATTCTCCAGGGATCTTCCCAACCCGGGGATCAAACCCAGGTCTCCCACATTCAGTTCAGTTCAGTTCAGTCTCTCAGTCATGTCTGACTCTTTGGGACCCCATGAACCACAGCACGCCAGGCTTCCCTGTCCATCACCAACTCCCGGAGTCTGCCCAAACCCATGTCCATTGAGTCAGTGATGCCATCCAACTATCTCATCCTTTGTCATCCCCTTTTCCTCCCACCTTCAATCTTTCCCAGCATCAGAGTCTTTTCAACTGAGTCAGCTCTTCCCATCAGGTGGCCAAAGTATTGGAGCTTCAGATTCAACATCAGTCCTTCCAGTGAACACGCAGGACTGATTTCCTTTAGAATGAACTGGCTGTGTCTCCTTGCAGTCCAAGGGACTCTCAAGAGTCTTCTCCAACACCACAGTTCAAAAGCATCAATTCTGCGCTCAGCTTTCTTTATAGTGCAACTCTCACATCCATATATGACTACTGGAAAAACCATAGCCTTGACTAGTTGGACCTTTGCTAACAAAGTAATGTTTCAGCTTTTAATATGCTGTCTAGGTCGGTCATAACTTTCCTTCCAAGGAGTAAGCGTCTTTTAATTTCATGGCTGCAATCACCATCTGCAGTGATTTTGGAGACCCAAAAAATAAAGTCAGCCACTGTTTCCACTGTTTCCCCATCTATCTCCCATGAAGTGATGGGACCAGATGCCATGATCTTCGTTTTCTGAATGTTGAGCTTTAAGCCAACTTTTTCACTCTCCTCTTTCACCTTCATCAAGAGGCTTTTTAGTTCCTCTTCACCTTCTGCCATAAGGGTGGTGTCATCTGCATATCTGATGTTATTGGTATTTCTCCTGGCATTCTTGATACCAGCTTATGCTTCATTCAGCCCAGCGTTTCTCATGATGTACTTTGCATATAAGTTAAATAAGTAGGGTGACAATATACAGCCTTGATGGTCTCCTTTTCCTATTTGGAACCAGTCTGTTGTTCCATATCCAGTCTAACTGTTGCTTCTTGACCTGCATACAGGTTTCTCAAGAGGCAGGTCAGGTGGTCTGATATTCCCATCTCCTGTAGAATTTTCCACAGTTTGTTGTAGTCCACACAGTCAAAGGCTTTGGCATAGTCAATAAAGCAGAAATAGATGTTTTTCTGGAACTCTTGCTTTTTTGATGATCCAGTGGATGTTGGCATTTTGATCTCTGGTTTCTCTGCCTTTTCTAAAACCAGCTTGAACATCTGGAAGTTCACAGTTCACATATTGCTGAAGTCTGGCTTGGAGAATTTTGAGCATTATTTACTAGTGTGTGAGATGAGTGCAATTGTGCAGTAGTTTGAGCATTCTTTGGCGTTGCCTTTCTTTGGGATTGGAATGAAAACTGACCTTTTCCTGTCCTGTGGCCACTGCTGAGTTTTCCAAATTTGCTGTCATATTGAGTGCAGCACTTTCACAGCATCATCTTTCAGGATTTGGAATAGCTCAACTGGAATTTCATCACCTCCACTAGCTTAGTCTGTAGTGATGCTTTCTAAGGCCCACCTGACTTCACATTCTAGGATGTCTGGCTCTAGGTGAGTGATGACACCATCGTGATTATCTGGGTCATGAAGATCGTTTTGTATAGTTCTTCTGTGTATTCTTGCCACCTCTTCTTCATATATTCTGCTTCTGTTAGGTCTATACCATTTCTGTCCTTTATTGAGCCCATCTTTGCATGAAATGTTCTCTTTTTAATCTCTAATTTTCTTGAAGAGATCTCTAGTCTTTCCCATTCTATTTCTTTCCTCTATTTCCTTGCATTGATCGCTGAGGAAGACTTTCTTATCAGTCCTTGCTATTCTTTGGATCTCTGCATTCAAATGGGTATATCTTTCCTTTTCTCCTTTGCTTTTTGCTTCTCTTCTTTTCACAGCTATTTGTAAGGCCTCCTCAGACAGCCATTTTGCTTTTTTGCATTTCTTTTTCTTGGGGATGGTCTTGATCCCTGTCCCCTGTACAGTGTCACGAACCTCCGTCCATAGTTCATCAGGCAATCTATCAGGTCTCATCCCTTAAATCTATTTCTCACTTCTACTCTATAATCATTAGGGATTTGATCTAGGTCATACCTGAATGGTCTAGTGGTTTTCCCCACTTTCTTCAATTTAAGTCTGAATTTGGCAATAAGGAGTTCATGATGAGCCACAGTCAGCTCCCGGTCTTGTTTTTGCTGACTGTATAGAGCTTCTCCATATTTGGCTGCAAAGAATATAATCAATCTGATTTCGTGTTGACCATCTGGTGATGTCTGTGTGTAGAGTCTTCTCTTGTGTTGTTGGAAGAAGGTGTTTGCAATGACCAGTGTGCTCTCTTGGCAGAACTCTATTAGTCTTTGCCCTGCTTCATTCTGTATTCCAAGGCCAAACTTGCCTGTTACTCCAGGTGTTTCTTGACGCCCTACTTTGCATTCCAGTCCCCTATAATGAAAAGGACATCTTTTTTGGCATGCGTTTAAGGTTCCTTGATGTATTGTGACTTGATTGCCTATTTCTTTTTATCATCAAGTAATATTCTATTCTATGGATGTACCACAGTTTGTATCCATCCACCTATGCAGGACATATTGTTTGCTTCCAGTTTTTGATTATTACAAGTAAACATGCTATAAACATTCATATGTTTTGTGTATATATTAGCTTTTTTATCATTTGGGAAAACATCTAGGCTGTGATTGATATACCACATAAAAAAAAAGAAAGCGCTAAGTTATGTCTGACTCTTGCAACCCCATAAACTGTGGCCTGCCAGGCTCCTTTGTCCAGGCAAGAATAGTGGAGTGGGTTGCCATTTCCTTCTCCAGGGTACCACATAAGACTGTGTTTAAATTTGTAAGAAACTACCAAATTGTCTTCCAAAGAGGCTATACCATTTTTTTACTCTAATGAATGGAGTTCCTGTTGCTTTACATCCTCACCAGCATTTTGTACTGTCATTTTTAAAATGTAGGTCATTCTAATAGTTGTATAGTGATATGTCTTTGTGTTAATTTCCCTAATGATATAGCATCTTTTTAACGTACAAAAATTTAGAAAGGCTATTGTATTAAGCTGACGTGAATAATTAACATCACATTTTCAATTAAGAAAGAGACAAACATTATGTCACTTCCTCTTTTCTTCATTCAAATTTTTTCAGTGGGTCCAATCACCTATAAGATGACATATATAATTTAATATTAATTAAAAGGCCCATAGTTGTCTAACTGTAATTTTGTTTAGCCCAAGTTCCTATCCCTTCCTTTTGATTTTTGCTGAGAGGCATACATTCCTCTTTCAAATTTTGAAAATTCTGAAAGTAACGTGAAATGTTTGTCTGACTCTTTGTGACTCCATGGACTGTAGCATGCCAGGCTTCTCTTGTCCATGGAATTCTCCAAGGCAAGAATATTGGGGTGGGTAGCCATTCCCTTCTCCCAAGGATTTTCCCAACCCAGGGATCAAACCCAGGTCCCCTGCACTGCAGATGGATTCTTTACTGTCTGAACTGCCAGGGAAGCCCTGTGCAAATATGGGCTATGTTCGATCAAGGCCCTGTCCCTTTGGACAGGTGAATCCTTTTGTTAGAAATGTCCTCTTGCTCTCCGTTTCCTTAGCCTTGCAAAGACAAAGTGCCTACCTATTCTTCTATATTTGACTTCCCTCTTTCTTTGATCCTTCTCTCTCTTCCTGATCCTACCTTGACTCACATAAATGGGTCAGTGCCCTTCAGAATTTAATGTGGTCTTTCAGGTTAGTACCTCCTGATTGTATTGTAAATGTCCTCCTGGTTGGGAAAAATGTTTATGTGTGTGAAATTATTTCTTACTGAGAATTCCTAAAAAGGATTATTTGCTGACTGAATGAGTTGATGAGAGAAAGAAAGCAAATGTGAGAAGTTAGTTACATTCTTTGTTTTAGAAAAGGTTTTAGGAAGGCAAAGATTAAATGTGTGAAAGAATAGGGCTGGAGCCAAATAGGCCAAATCACTAAGATATGAATACATACATACGGGGCTGAGAGATAGCATAAAGTCAGGTGTCAAGCCATAAATACCCAGTTCCTAGCAACTAAGTAGAACCATTACAGAAAGAACAACCTATTTAAAGGTGATTTTAGCATGTGGGTAGTTAATTTAAGATTTAATTTGAGTATTTAGTTCCACTCAGATAGATAGAGCCTCTGATTGTTTTTAAAGAGCTAATTCTGAAGTGGAGTAATTGGTAAGAATTCCTACCTTGCTTCTCCATGTGGTGCTATGGCAGCAGCTTGAGAGGGAGAAAGATCCCAAGAGATGGTTGAATGTGGGCCTGATGGAGGCTGGATGTGGGCTTCCAGGATTATCAAAGATTTCTATACCTTAAGCATGGTATAGGACCTGACTGTACTCTGTGGTTTGAGATGTGGAGAATCTTGTGTCAGTGGTAGTTCGTGTGGACCTTAAGTGTTGACTAACAGAGGTTCCCTGACTCTTTGATTACATATAAGATCCTGGGCAATGGAATAATTTGGGGTGCATGAGTATAAGAGGGTAATGATCTATAACAACTGAGGCAGAATGTCCCACCAGTTTAGTAGGATAGAATCTCAGTCAAAATTAGTTTAGTTTAAAGAAACTAAAGAAATATAACACAAAATTGTCATTATCTTCTTGTAGTATATTTGTCTACAAAGAAAATACTAGATAATGGAGAGAATTTTTTTTTAGAATTGGCGAGTATTCAATAAGATTTTTGATTAATATTTAGAATTCAGTTGTGTTTTTATATACCAGCAATTATTGTTTTGAATAGTGTTTACAATAGCAATAAAAACACATATGGTACCTAATGAATAAATGTAACAAAAGATATGCAAATCTTCATGGAGAAATAGATAACATTTTATGGAAGTGTAGTAAAATGTAGTATAGAAATACAGGGAATCACCATGTCATGTATAGGAAGACTGTTGCCAATATGTGTACTTCTGATAATTATATATACGTGTGTGTGTGTGTGTATATACATACACACACACACACACAATGCTATATCATTCAAAATCTTAAATGTTTTTGAGAAAAATTAAAAGTTGGCTTTGCAGTAGATATCAGTTTATAAAAGAACAAGAGGTATCTTCCAAATATTGAGATTTTAGTAATTAGGTCAAGCTTAAAAATACAGCTGTACTAATTAGTAGGCATACTACTTGTGCAGTAATAGATAAAGAATAATGCTACTAGACAAGCAATAAATGGAATAGACCAATATTTATGGAAAATTGAGCTATAATAAAGGAAACATTTTTAAAAATGGTGGGATACAGGTATCAGAAGAATGAATGAACAAGCCTTCAAGATGACCCCTGACTATAATCTGAATCTAATAGAACCACCCTACTGAGCAGCTTCCAATATCTGAATCCACATAAATAGGAGAATTAATACATAAATACTGTTGCTTCAAGCCACCATGTTTTAGAGTGAATTGGGAGGCATTGCTAGATAAACAGAACAACTCCTTTGTTTCTCATCCAAGATGTAACTGCAATTACTAGTTGTGTGTGTATCTTTAAAGACATTTGGTTAAATTTTCAACAACTTAAAATACTAATGGGCTCATTTAAAAAATGGTGGGATAATATACTATTTATACAAAAATTGCTATGGGGAAAATGGATTATGTGGGAAAAGATAAAATGTTTCCTTATCACATCACGCACAAAGAAAATTCCAGAGAGATAAAATACATAAATGTAAAAAAGGAAAAAACTTAAAACCTTTTGGAAAAAAATATGGGGGCTATCGTTATGACAGTGAACTAGGGAAAAATCAAATAAGACACAAAAAGAATAAATCATAAATTAAAAAGTGATAAAACATACAACACTGAACCTTCAAAATTTTGTACTACAAATTTGATAAAGTAAAAGGATAAACCACAGGGATAGACATTTGCCATATTTATAATATAACCATTAAATAACTACTTCCAAATTCATAGGTAATGTCTGTAAATAAAGAAAGAGATAATGCAACACGAATGTGCAAGAGATATAGATAAGCAATTAATAGGAAATAAAATCTCAAATCATATAGAAAGATACTCAGCCTCATTAATCACTAAGGGAATGCAAGTGAATACATCGTGAAATACAATCTCATAACATTGGACTTCCAAAAACTAGCAAGTCTGGCAGTACCAAGGGTTGGTGAAGCTCAGAGTATTGAGAACTCTTAGATAATGTTGGTTGGATTATGAAATGGTACAGCTACTTTAAGAACAATTCACAACTTTAGAACATAATTCCTTTGATTCAGGAATTTCACTTATAGGTGGATAAAATATGCATTATATTCTTCATAAGTATTGCGTGCAATTGCAAAAAATTGGAAAAAAATTAGTCAGTTAGAGAGTGTATATATTTGGAGGTCCCATGACTACCCTCAGGTTTAGTAATTTGCTAGGAGTGAACAGAATTTAGCAAAGCCGTTATGTTCATGGTTATGATTTATTACAGGGCTTCCCTGATGGCTCAGGAAATAAAGAATCCATCTGCAGTGCAGGAAACACAGGAGTTACAGGTTTGACCCATGGGTTGGGAAGATATGCTGGCAGAGGAAATGGCTACCCACTCCAGTGTTCTTGCCTGAAAAGTCCCATGGACAAAGGAGCCTGGCAGTCTACGGCCCAAAGAATTGCAGAGTTGGACACGACTGAGCAACTAAACACACACACATGGTTTATTATGGCGAAAGGATAGAGATTAAAATCAGCAACAGAAAAAGGCACATCAGGCAGGGTTCTGGAGACAACAGGCATGAGTTTCTAGTTGTTCTTTGCAGTGTGGTAGTATAGACAGCACTGTTTCTTTTAGCAATGATGGTGACAATATATTCAACTAGGGAAGCTCACCTAAGTCTTAGTGTCCAGTGGACACTACTGGATTGTCACCTAAGCTTGGTGGGTGGCTTATATAACTGATCTTAGGCTGACCTTACTCTCTACCCCCTCTATAGATCAGACATTGCATGGTTCAGGCCCTCCACCATAAATCACTTTGTTAGCATAGACTGCCTGGCACCACCCAAGGGCCCTCAGTAAACAAGGACACTCTTACCATGCAGGACACTCCAAGGGCTTAGGAGATACCTCCCAAGAGCTGGACAAAGGTCAAATCTTTCCTTTGAATGTGCAGGTGTGAACAACTCACACTTGCTGAGTTGTCCTTTACTATACAGTGTATAGGTTTCCCTCATAGCTCAGTTGGTAAAGAATCCGCCTGCAGTGCAGGAGTGTCCCTGCAATTCATGAGCACCCCAGTTTGATCTCTGGATTGGGAAGATCCCCTGGAGAAGGAAATGGCAACCCACTCCAGTATTCTTGCCTGGGAAATCTCATGGACAGAGAAGCCTGGCGGGCTAGAGTCTGTGGGGTGGCAAGAGTTGGACACAACTTAGTGTTCAAACCACCATACAGTATATAAATAAATTGTATTATATATCTACAAATAACAGTATGGATAAATTTTATAAAACTACTGTTGAAAGAGAAAGTAAACTGGAGGAAATGGGTACAGTGCAAACTCATTTATATAAAGTTAAAATTATGTAAAATATTGCTTGATATGGTACATGAATACATAAAAGTGTAGAAAGAGTATTATGGACAAGAAAATAGCAGCCCACCCCAGTATTCTTGCCTAGGAAATCCCATGGACAGAGGAACCTGGCAGGCTACAAACTATGGTGTAACAAGAGTTGAACACGACTTAGCAACAAAACCATCACAACCAGAAAGAATGTTAAAATGTTAATGAGAATAATAAATTCTAAGTACAGGCTAGTTTTTAACTCTGGGGACAGAAACTGCAATGATCTTCTAGGAAGTACATGGTAGGGCATTAATTAAATCAGAAATGTTTTATTTCTCAGGCTGGGTGGTGGGTACATGGGTGTTTGTAAATTATTATTCAATGATTGGATATGTGTAGACTATCTCAAATTTTTAAAAAGAGTAAATTTTTCATATAATTGAGTTTGTTTAGTAAGCATAAGCATATTAGGTTGGTACAGAAGTAATTGCGGTTTCAGACCAGGGGTTTTAAAACTTTATAACTAGTCTCAGACACATCTCTATTAATCAAAATAGGAACCATTACAATCAACACATTTTTGCCAGTGAGACATAATTTTGTTTATTCCTGTAGCATGAAAATCTGTGCTTTAGGATTGGACAAACTCTTGGAAAGCATTTTCTGCGTCTTGCTGGTTGTGGAAATGTTTTCCCCGCAAAAAGTTGTTGAGATGCTTGAAGAAATGGTAGTTGGTTGGTGAAAGGTCAAATGACTATGGGGGATGACGCAAAACTTTGTAGCCCAAATTTGTTCAACTCTTGAAGTGTTGGTTGTGTGGCACGCGGTTGTGTGTTGTCCTGGAGAATAATCGGGCTGTTTCTGTCGACCAGTGTTGGCTGCAGGCATTGCAGGTTTTGGTGCAGCTCATCGATTTGCTGAGTGTACTTCTCAGATGTAATGAATCCTTTCGCCAGGATTCAGAAAGCTGCAGTGTGTCAGACCAGCCACAGAGTACCAGTGAACGTGAGCTCTCTTTGGTGCAAGTGTGGCTTTGGGAGGTGCCTTAAAGTTTCTCAGTCCAACCACTGAGCTGGTCTTCACCAATTGTTGTATACAATCCAATTTTTGTCGCATGTCACAATCCAATTGAGAAATGGTTCATTGTTGTTGCATAGAATAAAAGAACATGACACTTCAAAATGATTGTTTTGATTTGTGGTCAGCTCATAAGGTGCCCACTTATTGAACTTTTTCACCTTTCCAATTTGCTTCAAGTGCTGAATGACTGTAGAAGGGTTGTTGTTGAATTCTTCAGCAACTTCTATAGTTTTAAGAGGCTCAGTGTTGATGACCCTCTCAGTTGGTTGTTCTCAATATCTGAAGGCTAGCCACTATGCTCCTCATCTTCAAGGCTCTCGTCTTCTTTGCAAAACATCTTGAACTCCCACTGCACTGTACGTTTGCTAGCAGTTCCTGGGTCAAATATGTTGTTGATGTTGAGAGTTGTCTCCACTGCCTTATGACACATTTGAACTTGAAAAAAAAATTGCTCGAATTTTCTTTTTGTCTAACATCATTTCTATAGTCTAAAATAAATATAAAATAAATAGCAAGTAATAAGTAATTAGTAAAAGTACATAAAGTGATAAATGTGCATTAAAATGATGTATAACATAATCACATTTAAGAATGTATTCCAATATCAAATGGCAAAGTTCAACAATGCAAAACCGCAATTACTATTGCACCAACCTAATACTATAGTTACTTGCTACAGATTGATTTGATTTGTTATGATATTCTAAGGAGTCAGGTCTATTTTGAGGATTTATCATAGCTTTGAATCCAGCTTCAAGATGGGCAGAAATAAAGCAAGACAGAAATTGCCAAGTTAATCTACCAACCTCCTTTCATGTATCTTCTTCATCTTAACTTCTCAAGCACAGAGCCTGTGCCTCATGTCTTTTCTCCTGGCACCCAATGGAGGAATATTGAATGGATTGATACATTAATTAAAAACTTATACATGAATTTTTCTAAAGATAACTACTCAAAGTAGGGTCCTAAGACAAGGGCCATTATGAGTCAGATTAGAAATGGGTTGATTTGGAGAGTATTTTCTCTGAATCTCAATGTTGCAGGTATCAAGGACCTTGAAGGATCTGGAACAGGGCCTGTTCATGACTCTCGGCATATGTTCTGGAATAGGGTTGAAGAGAGAAGCTCTTAGATAGATCTCATCAACTTCACATGTAATATGAAGCTAACCCTGGCTTATGCTGAAAATAAAAGGGCTAATAAATAAGACCCATTTTCATTGATGTTGCCAAATCACAGAAACTAAAGGAGTATTATATGGTGATAATTGTCCTAGGATTAAATTTAAAATCCACTTAGAACCCTTTAGACAGAAACCCCCAGTGAATTATAATTGGCTGCTATAATTGGCTAAGAGCCTAATTGGCAGATGTACATGGAGAAGGAAACTTCCAGTTTGCACTGGTGCCTTGGGGAATGTCTAGTTTAAAGTACCAGAAAAGAGATTACTTCAGTTCTGCTAACACTTGAGTTGCTGAAAATCAGGTGTGATTTGAGGGTTACCAGAAAAGCATAGTGTCCACCAACCACAGGAAAAATCAGACATTGCCCTAGAAGCTGAACCAGAGAGAATCCATTCCTGCCCATCACACAGGATTTAGTGTAAATAAATCAGGGCTGTTCTGCTAATCAAGAGGGGTACCATTTCACCTGTTGAGGAATGACATGTTATAATTTTAACTAACTTGGCACTAATAAAAAATGGTGGGTTATAAAATCATATATATAGTGGCATCTAGGATATTTAAATTCCATTCCTTAAGCTGCAATTGTGTGTGTGTGTGTGTGTGTGTGTGTGTGTGGAGGTGGAGGGTGGTGGTATGTAGTCTCAATTTTAACTTTCCTGTTATATGGTTGAAAGACTAGTCAGATTCTGTAATGGCTGTTGTTTTATTAGCATCATGACTGAGGAGAATTTAGGATGCTGCCTGGTAATAACATGTAAACCCATGGCTGATTCATGTCAATGTATGGCAAAAACCACTATAATATCATAAAGTAATTAGCCTCCAATTAAAATAAATTAATTAATAAAAAAAGAAAGATTGAAAAAAAAGGAAAAAACTAAGACGTATTGAATGCTGTCTATGTGCCAGCAGCCCGATAACCACTTTAGCCGTATTTTGTGGTTTGCTACTCGGAATAGCCTTATGAAGAAATCCAGAAAAGTTGAATAACATATCGCGTCTGCCTGCAATGCGGGAGACCCGGGTTCTATTACTGGGTCGGGAAGATCCCCTGAGGAAGGAAATGGCAATCCACTCCAGCAATCTTGCCTGGAAAATCCCATGGACGGAGGAGCTTAATAGGCTACAGTCCATGGGGTCGCAAAGAGTCAGACAGGACTGAGTGACTTCGCTTTCACTTTCACCCAAGGTAGCATAGGTTATGGATCTTTGAACCTATATCTGTCTGACTGTAAAACTCAGGTTGATCTTGATCTTAATGCCATGATGACAGTTTTCTCTTTTAGTCAATGTTGCTATTGGCAAACAAGCAGGACAATTTAGTTTGCTATATGTGCCTATTAGGAAATAGGACATTCACACTGGCCTGTTTACTTCAAAAAATCCTGTGAGAATGAATTAGGTTGAGTCATATTTTAAATTTTCCAGCAAGTGCAAAAAAATAGGAGAAATACGACTTATCTTTAATCTCCTGATTGAGCTTTGCACCCCATGCCCTGTTGGATACTGAGCTGAGCTCATGAATGCTGGAACAATAACCATTTCTTGCAGCATTCACTTTCAAAGTCCACAATATAAATGACTAAGAGTATAAAATTTCCAGGATTTTGCATTAGGAGGAGAAGAAAATTGCATTAAGAGAAGAAAGAAGATTGATGGTACTTTGTCATTTACAAGGGCCTTCGAACACGACTGAAGCGACTTAGTAGCAGCAGCAGCAGGCTAAGTGTTATCCATGGACTCTCACATTTAATCCTTGTTCTTACACTATATGTGGCTTCCCTGGTGGCTCAGATGGTAAAGAATCTATCTGCCATGTGGGAGACCTGGGTTCAATCCCTTGGTTGGGAAGATCCCCTGGAGAAGGGAATGGCAACCAACTCTAGTATTCTGCCTGGAGAATTCCACAGACAGAGGAGCCTGGCAGGCTATAGTCCATAGGGTTGCAAAGAGTTGGACAGGACTGAGTGACAAACACGTTCACTTTCATCATACTGTAAAGAGTGGTATTATTGTTTTATCATCACTGCTGATTAAACTGAGGCACAGAGAGGAAAAATGACATGCCAATGTCATGTCCCAGCAGTTCCACTCAAGAAGTCAGGCTCCTAACCACGTGCAACATGGTCTCCACTTGATCAGGCTGATCAAACTGCTATGAATGAAACATGGGTTTTAAGGGCAAAGATGAGAGCTGGAGAAAACTCCTAATTCAAGATATAAATGTAATCCTTCAGAAAGTCCTGTGTTAGAAAGGCAAAAACAAAACAAAACAAAACAAAAAAAAACCCACAAAAAAACATAAATGACTTCATTGGTAATATATTGAATTAATTTTTTCATCATCTAATAAAAAACATAGTTATTTCAGAAGCTGGGGAAGCAAGCAAAGGACTGTCCACAAGGATGTCCAGTGAAGCAGTTGCTAGTTGAAAAAGAACAACTCTTGGGGTACTGGGTGAGTAACCATGATAAGACCCTCGGCTTAATTAACCAAGGAACAACAATCTTGAAAAGGGCCCTGCCCTTCCTCCCTAACTGACCATTTAGTAGACTCTCAATGTTTTTCTCTACTTTCTTTTTTCAATAGACCCTCAATCTTTTAATTTCTTTCATTTCTAAAGCTGTCTTGCCATTATGACCTATTCATAATGATATAGATTTGACAGAAAATGATAATTTTAAAAAAAAGACTCTTTTTTTTGCCATTATTATGGTTTCTACATTTATTGATATATATAACAACTGTTTATTAAGCCCCTACTTTTATGCCAGCCTGTCCTTTGCAAACTAGGAGTATAGAGGTGAACAAGGCAAAGATCCCACTCACGTGGGGCCTGTGTCTAATGGGGAAGATAGGAAATAAAATGCAAATTAGATACAGCACCAGACAGGGTCAGGCATATGAAGGAAATACAACCATCTCTGTGGAGGAGGTATCTGAGCAGACTACATGTTGGATCATGAATAGGATCATATAGAGAGCTGGGGAAATGTGTTCAAGGCAGAAGGCATATTGTGGGTATAACTCAGGGCACAAAAGAACTTGATGAGTTCTCTGTAGAACAAGATCATGGTAATTGTCACATCATATCATGATTATTTGCTTACTTACTATCTGCCTAAGTAGGATGTTAGGACATACTTATTCATTTTTATTGTCAGTAGCTAGCAAGAGTTTGGAATCTGGTTGGCACCCAACACCCAACATCTACTAACAAATGAATGAGTCACCACAAAGTTTTCTGGCTATAAAAAGGTGAATAATCTTACCTAGCACTGTGTGTTTACTGATGTACACTGCATTTCCAACATTTATTTTTTTTTAGTAATTTTTGTTGAACATGGTTAAAGTGATGATGAATGTGTCCATGTTCATCAGCATTCTGATGATGATTTTGTTATATATTTTCATTTATTGGAGAAACTTGATATTAAATTCACTTTATTTAGAGATATTATTAAGAACCATATTATGATCATTTAAGTTTTCTAATTAAAAATTGTCCAGAGTTTACATTCTAGGAGTACTTTAATATTCAAATGATCCTGTGAAAATGAATCTTAATGTCTGATCAATTTTTTATTGTGGTATTCAAAACTGAAATATTAAAGTACTTTGGTATTAAATATCATAAAATGAACTATAACATTAAATATGGATATTCTGAAATCGTGTATTTTAAAATTTCAGTACTCAATTTTGACTTCATTAGTGTATTTGTAAGTGCCAGTACGCTCTAGAACAATGATAAAAGAAATTTAGAGAATCTGAAAACTTACCATGTTTTACTGTACTGTTTGGGATTTTGGAATTAATTGAGTTTGGCCTATTTTCTGTGCTGATAGCTTCCATGTGGAAACACAAATATCAGTATTTCTGGAGCATCATCACTAAAAAGCAAAAATAAAAATCTATCAGAAGTGGACAGATCTCCATGAGATAAAATTTATTGATTAGTAACAGACTTAAATCTTTGTTTCATTCTGCTTTTGTCTTCGTGATACTAAGACAGGCGGCCTTGTCAAATAGCTAACGACACACACAAGTCTATGGTTTTGGTTTTAAGTCAATTTAATTATTTTCTTTCTGTTTTCTAAGCTGTTTTGGCAAACGCACAGTGAAGTCGTTGCTGTACAAGCCTCCCATATTTTCACAAAGCCTGACAGCATAGACATCTGTAACCATCCTTCCCATGGAAAGCTTTTTCTTCTAGAACAAGGACCCCCCAAAAAAGAGTCTGCTTCAAATTCCCATCCTCATGTCTTTTTACTCCCTTAGCTGAGACTGACAATAAGGAGAGGACAAACTGCAAGGATGACGTTTCTATCTAAACAGATTTACATCTTAAAGGAGAGAGCCTCATTTAAAATAGTAATTCTATTTGTCTATTTTTTCCTTAAGCTTTCTCTTTCCTATTAAAAAAAAAAAAAAATGAATAGCCATCAATAAGACTGAGTTTCAGGGAAAAACTGTTACTATAGAAGGCCAGCCAGATGACCAAGACTCAAATGGTTTTTAGAAACCCTTTATATAGATCTTGTGGTAACAGGCTCCTTAGGGAGCATCTCAATTAGAGATAAGTTCTGTTACTGTACTTAAGTCCAACATTGTTTCCACGCATCTACATGAAGAGCCTTATGCTCCCGAATTCCTCTGGGCCTTGGACTTTATTTTTATCTATTCTACATGGAAGACTTATTGTTATTATTTTTTTTTACAAGCTTCCACTGCTAGTAATTATTTTAGTGGTTTTATAGATAAAGATGCAGGAACACAATTCTCTTTATAGATTAAAAATTACCTTTTCATATTCCGAAATCACTGGAGAGATTGATTTGTATACCTTGGTTTTTTTTTTTTTTGGTATTTAACTGTGGTCTAGCTGCTCAGGATTCATGAAAACAAAACAAAATGTTGTCATCCTTGATAGTAATTTGAAAGGAAAATTTCACATTCATGTTACATTCTTACAGAACCAAATAAGCCAATAAGCAAAAAGTCATAAAATAAGCTTAATAAACCTTCATATTAAGGCAAAGTTAACATTTGTCACTTGGCAACTGGATAAAAATTCAACTCACAAGACAGAATTTGGGCTGCAATCAATGCTTATGAAAACCACGTGCAGTTTGTGCAAGCCCTGCTGGATTTGGCAGCTCTGGGAGTCAGCTGTGATTCCTGAGCATAATAAATGCATTGGTTTGAATTCTCCTGTCTGTTGTATGTGAGGTTTGTCTAGAGCTCATTCAGATTCAAGATGCACTTTAAGATAGAATTACAAGGGGGAACTGAAGGAAAGAAAAAAAAACCTCTCATTTGAAATGCTTTTATTGGAGGATGGCCCTACGAGGTGATTGTTCCTCTGGACATATGTCATTTTCAGAAATGAAAATAACATTGCCTACTTTGGTTAAGATTCCACCCACAGAAACTGCTCCATCCTTATCAGACTCAGCTTCAGCAGCGGATGAAATCTTAGTCCTTTATGGAACGGGAATCATCTGGTGTCCTATTGCTAAAATAGTCTAGAGATTACTCACTTACTTCTCTGCAATTATAGCCATCTGATCCTTTGATATTGTGGAAGGGTGAGATAATGACATGACTGTAACACAAATCCATATTGAAGAGCCCAGTGTTTAAAATTCCCTGGGTTCACACACCGGAGGTTTACTTGTGAGCTGATGATACTTGTGAGCTGATGGCACATCACAGATAATCATCAAATATGGTTATCAACTTAGTATCTGGACAAAGAATGAAAACAGGAAATAACATTCTATTACTAACTCCTAGTTGTTGAATATAGGAAACACTTAAAACATATCAAGCACCCTTAGTAATCTTTTCAATAAAGTATATACAACTCAGTGGAGCACCCTCCACAGAGTCCTTTCTAGTCAGATGAAAAGGTCATTTATCTTCTTTTAACAAATAAGACTTTGGAAAATTCAAGGCAAGTAGGCCAGATTATAGCATGATGCTCTGAAGACAGGGAATGGTGCTCCTCCTGTTTTTTCTGCTCTCAGACCACCTTCTCATCTCCTTTGCTTTTCAACAACAAAGCCCCAGCATGGTGAGTTGGAGGTTGATGAAAATATGTCCAGGAGCCGTAACTGCCACTGTTAAACCTGAATACTTCCTTTATAAAAGATATCTAAGGTGTCATTCCAGACCCGTCATTTATTTTTTTTTTTTAATGTACTGATGAATAAAGAACACTAGATTAGGATATAGGAGATAGGTTCAATGTAGTCTCTGCTGTATACTCATCACTGAACTTTCTTATAGTCTGAGTGTTAGTTTCTTTTTTGGAAATTGAAGATACCTGCTAGACTCATGTCAAGAAGTTACTAGATGAATCCCAATGAGGTAGGTATTTTGTGAGTTGTGAAGTGCTATGTTTGTTTTTAGCTGCAAAGTCGTGTCTGACTCTTGAGGTCCCATGGACTATAGTCTGCTAGGCTCCTCTGTCCATGGGATTTTCCAGGCAAGAATACTGGAATGGGTTGCCATTTCCTACTCCAAGGGGATCTTCCTGACACAGGGATAGAACCTGGGTCTCCAGAATTGGTGGGTAGACTTTTTACTACTGAGTCACCAGGGAAGCCCAAAGTACTATAGAAATGCATTTTATTATTACGCCTGTGTCTAATAAATAAACCAGCGAACATGCATCACATGATTCAGGAATATTAATGCCTTTGTGCTTTTACTTTATGTATACTAAATCTTCCCCTTTTCATTTCAGTTTTATCCATGTCTGGTGTTTTTCTCAAATGCTTTACCCCATAAAGATCATGTAAACTTTTAAAATTATTTGATTCCTTTTTTACTTTATTATTTGTCATTTGACTAAATATTGCTGTGCATTATTCAAAAGGTTCTTTTGTTGTAAATGCAGTTGCCTTCAATAATTTTGTAATTTCGCAACAACTTCATTTCTATTCTGCTGATATGATACATATGAATATGTAAAATATAGTACTGGGCAAATTTGACTTCTTTGTCAGGATGGTTTGCCACAAACATAGCTACTGTGAGCTAGAATCCTATATGTTGACCCCCATACTATGCTTCATATGCTTCTTGGGTCACTCTGGCCCAAATATCCTTCCTCCTTGGTTAATCATATCCTTAGTTATTTCTGTCTCTAGAACTTTGATTTTTTTTAACTTAGTTGACTATAGTGGACTTGAACAAGTCTTTCTTTGTATGTAAGCACAACATGCTGAAATAACAGGGAAAATACTTATGAGTGAGCAGTAGCTTACAAAGACAAGAATGTCTGCCCCTATTTTAATTCAGATTTGTGCAGTAAAATTGGTTTGGAAGGGGGAGATTGTCTTCAATTGCAAACAATGATATACGTTGTCAAATCAAAAATAGATAAACAAATACAGCCCCGAGTCCATTAAGCAGCACACTGCTGAATGTGGAGTTGTATTAGAGGAAAGAATGCTCTGACCGGATTTTGCTGCACTTGTCAGTGTTGCGATCATGTTTCTTTCCAGTGCATGTGGTTGTGCTTGCCCAGAGGTCTATATTCAGATGGTTCCCTGGAAATTAAAAAATATTGAATTGAAATTACCATTTTCCAGTGGGATCCCCAGGCACAAACTCTGTTATTGCCATTTAGCAGCCAGCATCTCTGTTCAAGCTTCTGTCTAAATTTGCAAACATCATACAGTTGCCTCTTTGGATAATTATAGAGCCTCAAAGTACTGAGAAGAGGTGGCACTTAATAACATACATTACAAAAGCATAGTAACTTAGGCAATAGAACACTGCCTAACGGACACCATTGTAATGGGAGCTGCATGGTGGGGTGTCTATAATAATCAGAATAGATTTAATGTACGTATTTATGCCAACTGTAAAAAGGTTGCAAGCAACAGCAGGAGAGGCAATATGTTACAAGGGTGAAACACTGAAATAGGGAACAAAACATATTCTTAACATATTCAGGCACAATTTTGTTTCCTAAAGGATGATATAACACTGTGAGTCTATCAACAGAATCAGCTATTGTTTTCAGTTCTAGTATGTTTGGGTTATGAATTATGAAAGGATTATCCTGATTCAAACTCAACTTTAATTAAATTTCAAAACATCAGGGTGTCAAACCCCGTTGCAACTGTTTAACTTGGTTGACCAAATATATTCAATTTATATATGTTTTCTTTTTAATCTTATCCCCAAAATTGTTCAAGACACCTAAGTAAAATCCAACTAATCTTTGGACATTATTGCATTGACTGTACAAGGATGTGAATTTTGATGGTAGGGGATTTCCTGGTACACCACAGTACTACCAACAATGCAGTTTTGCAGTGTTGAACAACAGAATACTCAACTGCCTTTAAAAAGCCACAGACTGACTCCTTAGGCATAATGAAAGCTAGTTTAGTAATTTCTTCATGTTATATGAAACAGGGACCTTTAACAATCTCAGATATGTACACCAAGAAAAGATTTTTGTTAATAGAGAGTTGATATCCATTTAATAAAATTAGAGTCTTTAAAAGGTCTCCAAAAGGAGCTAAACTATAGTTTCTGTGTGTTTTTAAAAAAATGAAACAAATTTCTCTTACAAGAGCTGTATCTTTTGCTGTAAGTGGCTCTTAAGTCTTTATATCTTTTAAATCTTTTGTGGGCTTCCCTGGTGGCTCAACTGGTAAAGAATCCGCCTGCAATGTGGGAGACCTGGGTTTGATCCCTGGGTCAGGAAGAGCCTCTGGAGAAGGGAAAGGCTACCCACTCCAGTATTCTGGCCTGGAGAATTCCATGGACTGTATAGTCCATGGGGTTGCAAAGAGTTAGACATGGCTGAGCATCTTTCACTTTCACCTTAAATCTTTGTAATGCTCATGTCTCTGTGCACCCCATTTACAAGCAGCAGGAATTCCATTTAATACCCAGATAACACTAATCCATGTTCTCTCCCTTCAAATCACACACAAAAAAATGTCCAGACAACTACAATGTAAAGTATGGTAATCCTCAGCAATGCTCGCATGCTTTACAAATCAATGCTGGCGCCATTGTCATTCCACCAGCTATATTGGCCACACTACATCTGCTCCAAAGCTTTGAGGTCATATTTTGTTGTCTTCCAAGATAGTTGCCTGTCCATCCCATATTGCTTTGTTCCAAATGTAGGTATAAATTTTCCCTCAATTTTCTAAAATATGGTTAATTGTGGGGTATAAAAATTTTAATAGATTTATTGAGATGTAATTTATATATCATAAAGTTCATCCATTGTATTAATATTACTATTATTTTTTTTTGGTGGGGATATACCACATAGCTTTCAGGATCTTATTTCCTAAGCTAGAGATTAAACCTAGGCCATGGTAGTGAAGGCATTGAATCATAACCACTGGATTGCTAGGAAGTTCCCCAAATTCATCCATTTTAATAGTACAACAAGTTTTAGTATGTTTATAGAGTTGTAGAGTTGTTTAATTTTAGAACATTTTCATCATCCTGAAAAAAACTTCTGCCCATATTCCTCATTTACACGTCAGCCCTAAACAACTGCTAATCTGTTTTAGGTCTCTATATTTCTGGACATTTTATATAAATGAAATTATGCAGTATATATTCTTTTGAGTCTGATTTCTTTTACTTAACTTATTTTCAACATGTATCCAGATTGTAGCACCTATCAGTACTTCCTTCCTTTTATTGCTGAATATTATTCCATTGTAGTGTACATTAAGTTTTGTTATTTGCTCACAGGATGTAACATTTTAAATCTTCACTGAAGGGGTACTTGTGCCATGTCAGAATAATACTACCAAATTTACCTCACAGTAGGAAATCATGACAAAACGTAAGCCACTACTACTACTGTTTTCGGATCTTAGTCAGTAGGCTCACAGGACTGTGATACCTGTCAGAAAAGAAACTAATGAGGTAAGGTCTGTCATGGCCCTGGTTTTCTCTCTAGAAGCACTTTACCAGCTGTGGACAAATTAGGGGAATTTCGACTCAGGACAACAGTCTTGCTGAGTTGAACAGATAAGAGTTCATAGGAGAGGGAGCTTGGGTGCTAGGAAAGCATACTAAAAAGAAAACTTTGCAGAAAAAGAGCTACAGTAATATTGCTAAAGTTTCTTTTGAATATTTTGGTAAGAGTAAGCATCAAAACCCTGTGAGGACAGGCAAAAAGGTACCTGAGAGCTGTAAATGGGACATTTCTCAGTGTTCATACAAATTTGGGAAGTGTTTAAATTTGACCAATCAAACTTGAGAGAACTCACTAAACACTTTATATATGCAGTAAAGATTAAAGAAAGGTCATGCTTGAGGAATAGGGTTAAACTAGTCCTCATACAAAGGCAGTTCTGCATATTCCCTAGAATAGCTTGTGAACAAGTCTTGAAAGAATCATTATGACCCGAAAGTATATCAACTGCTACCTCAACAAGATTCAGCAGTCTTTAAGGGACTATAACTGAATCTGAACAGTCAGCAATGATAAGCATCCATTTAATAACAAAGGATTGATGCTTTTGAACTGAATTACTAGGTACATAAAGAAGAATTGATGCTTTTGAACTGTGATGTTGGAGAAGACTCTTTAAGAGTCCCTTGGACTGCAAGGAGATCAAACAAGTTAGTCCTAAAGGAAATCAACCCTAGATATTCATTGAAAGGACTGATGCCAAAGCTCTAATACTTTGGCTACCTGATGTGTGAAGAGCTGACTCATTAGAAAAGACCCTGATGGTGGGAAGGACTGAAGGCAGAAGGACAAGGGGAAGACAGAGGATGAGATGGTTGAATAGCATCACCAACTGAATGGACATGAGTTTGAGCAAGTGCTGGGGGATCGTGAAGGACAGGGAAGCCTGGCATGCTGCAGTCCATGGGGTTGCAAAGAGTCAAACATGACTGAGTGACTGAACAACACTGAATATCTGTACTCCAAGAAAAATTCTTCAGATGGAAGAAGTGACTTCAAATGGAAACTTGGACCTACAAAGAAAATGGGAAACGTCCTTAAGTGGTAAGTAAATGGGGCTTCCTTGATAGTTCACTTGGTAAAGAATCCTCCTGCAATGCCAGAGATCCTGGTTCGATTCCTGGGTTGGGAAGATCCGCTGGAGAAGGGAAAGTCTACCCTCTCCAGTATTCTGGCCTGGAGAATAAATGAATATATGTAAAAGTTTTCTCATTTTAAAATATCTTTAAAAGACAGCTGTTAAACACAGATTAGTAGCTATGGATTTGGGGTTTTACAGCGTAATTAAAAGTATAATATATGACAACACTATCAGAAAGGATTGGGGAGAATATAAAATTCTGATATGTACACTAATAAAATATAATGTGAAAGTTAACTGTTAAAGGCTTCCCTGGTGGCTCAATGGTAAAGAATCTTCCTGCTAATACAGTAGATGTGAGTTCAATGCCTTAGTCAGGAAGATCCCCTGAAGATGGAAATGGCAACCTATTCCAGTATTCTTGCCCAGGAAATACCATGACAGAGGAGCCTGGCAAGCTACAGTCCATGGGGCCACAAAAAAGTTGGACATGACTAAACAAAAGAACACTGAAAATTTAGCAATCATAAGTCACTTGATCAATCAAAGTTATATGCTAATAAATGAATAATGAGATATAATGGAATACTGAAAATTGCTCAATTAATCAAAAAATGGCAGGGAAAGAAGAAAGTGGGGACAAACAGTAGATGAAGCAAATAATATACATCTTGTAAGATGCTCAACTTAAATGCTAACCGTATTGATAATTACATGAAATGTAAATGAAAGCAGATTGTGATGTGAGTGAGAAATGAACTATTATTTTGTCAACCCCTTGAGATTCAAGATTGTTTGCCTTGGGTAGTACTTATATCTTCTATGTCATTACAGAAAGGCCAAGAACTGCTGGTATATATTTTTAACTCTAAGTTTACTCTAAAATTGTACTTTATGACTCTGAAAAAAAAAATGGTCTAACCACTTAAATTAAAAGGTATAGTTTATCAAAATGGATAAAAAGCAAGATTCCATTTTATGCTATCTATAAGAAACCCCCTTTTGATATAAAGACACAGATAAGTTAAAGGTAAAATAATGAAATAGGTATACCGTAAAACTGCTAATGAAAAGGAGAATAACTATTTTGTTATTAGACTAAGACTTCAGAGCAAGGAATATTTATTTCCCATAATAAAGAAAAATTCAATGATAAAATGGAATTCATCAAAAGGCATAACTATCTTAAATATATATATGTACCTAATAACAAAACTTCAAAATTCAGGTACCAAAACTTACATAATTTAAAGGAAAAATAAGCAAATCCATTATTATCATTGATTCTTGTTTGGAGATTTTCACTCTCTTCTTTCAGCAATTGATAAAATAATAAACTGAAAATAAGTAAAAATACCATAAGCAATATTATCAACCAGCTTTACTTAATTGACCTTTCTAGAATACCAAGCAGCATGATTCACATTCTTTTCCAGTATTAAAGCAAATTTTCCTAGGATAGAACATATTCTGAGATTTTGCTATGACAGTATCCTGGAACATAAAATGAGTCTTAATAAATTCAAAATACCTGAAAACATAGAAAGTATGTTCTCTAACAATAGTTTAGTTAAATAGAAATTAAATCAACATTCTTTTAAATTATCTATAAGTGAAAGAAAAGATAACAAAGGACATTTAAAAGATTTTGAAATTAATGATAAAGAAAATACAAGATATCAAAATATTTGGGACAAAGATAAAGCAATACTTAAAAAGAAATTTATAGATTTACATGTTTGTCATGCTCATGTTAGAGAAAGATGATAGATCTGAAAATCAGTAATGAGTTTCTACCTCAATAAACTAGAAAAAGAAGAGCAAATTAAATGCATCTTTCATTTAAATTTAAAAAATTAAATGAAATAAAAGACAATCAAATTCAAGGAAATAGTGGTAAATAATAATACCAATTAAATTCAAAACTTGTTATTTGAAAAGATCAATAAAAATAGACATGTAGCTAGACTCCAAAAAGAGAGGAAGAAAGATAAGTTGCTGCATATATTATAAGGATAATGAAGAAATATCATGAATACACATGCCAATATACTTGTTAGCTTGTAAGATATTAACAGATGCTTTTAAATATACAAATTAGAAAAATAAACTCAAGAAGAAATTGAAAATGTCAAGATTTTACCAGTTTAAATTCCATATAGAGTATTTGAGGAATCTGTAATTTCCCTGAATTCTCTCAACTCTTGAAGGAAAAACTAATATCAATTGTATACAAACTTTTTTTTAGAAAGCAGAAAAGGAATAATACTCATTAAGTCTGTAACTGAAGCTAACATTTCTCTGGTGCTAAGATCAAACCTACACATTATGGGAAAACAAACTATAAACTAATATTTCTCGGGAACATACAAGAAAAAATCCTTGCTAATAATAATTTAGTGGCATATAAAAATAATAATAAATGATGACAAGGTATTGTTTGTCTCTATGTTATAAGGTTGATTTAACATTTGAAAAACACTGGTTTATCTACATATCAACAGAATGAAGATGAAATACCATACGAGCATCTCAATGGATGAAAACGGACATCTGACAAAATCCATTTCCCATTCAAGATAAAATTTCTATGCAAGCTAGGGATAGAATGAAATTTCTTTATTCTAAAAAAGAACACTTAAAAATGTCAGCAAACAACATACTTAATAATGAAAACTTGACCGCTTTCTCCTAGAATTGGAACCAAGGCAAGGATATTCACTCTCAATTCTTTTCAACATTATACTTGTATTACTGGTCAGTACAATAAGGTAAGAAAAATAAAAGACCTCCAGTTTGGAAAAGAAAAAAATTTATGCTGTCTTTATTCCCAAACAAAATGACTGTGTAATACAGAGACTCCTAAGGAATGTACAGAAAATCTGTTAAAATTAATAAGGAAATTTAACAAGGTCTCAACACCAAAGGTCAATACAGCAAATAAAAACAATATTACATTGCCAATGAACAATCAGAAAGTATAATTTAAAATATTACATTTATAATAGTATCAAACACATGAGATATTTAAAGATAGGGTTAATAAAGCAAGACATAAACCTGTGCACTGAAAGCTACACAACATTTTGAGAGAAGTTAATAAGAATGGATTCATTTCGATATTTGGCAAAACTAATACAATATTGTAAAGTTTAAAAATAAAATAAAATTAAAAAAAATAAATAAAAGAAAATCCTTTGTAAGCTAGTATAGTAATACCACGTGACCCCTTTCTTCATTGTAGAGGATTCTTAAAGTTCCAATCAACCTAATGTGTGCCTGTTTCTCAATGATTCATGTGTGAGAGATTGTTTTATTTATGCCATTATTGTCTAATAAATTACCATGTCTTCAGAATACCAAATGGAACAAAAATGGAATCAAAAAAAAAAATAAGAATGGAGAGATATATATATCATGTGCATGGTTTGACCAACTCAGTATTTTTAAGATATCAATTTTCCTTAAGCTCATCTATAGATTTAACACAATTGCAGTCAAACTTCCAGCAATCTCTCTCTTCTCTTTTTTTTTTTTTAGAACGTGCCAAACTGATTCTAAAATTTATTTGAAATTGCATTACAAACCACTTTGGTATATGGTCTCTGATCTTTCTGTAAACTTGCACCATGCCAAAGAGCTACTACAGTCAAAAGAAATCTTTCTGCCCTAAGCACAGCCACCCTCAATTAGATATAACCAAGCAGCAATCCTCTGATGGAATTAATTCACATAAATAGTGAAAGACAGAGGTTCACAAGGGTACCAGCTATATTTCTTAATAAGATGAATTGGTCCAATTTTGAGCATGCAGCAGATTAAGTTAAAATTCTGGTGGTGTGTATATGACACATTTGTCCAGGTATGTGTCACCATCTATTCAGAGCATTGCAAGTTGAGAATATGCCACAAAGGCCACCTCCTCCTACATTTCACAGCAACTTTGATTTCTCCTGAGACCACAAATGCCTCAAAAGCTTGAAAAAAATTTTTTTCACAATGCCTTCCTTGGCCCTAGTGGCTATTTCTGAGGATTGTGAGAGGGATATTTGTAAGAGGAAGAACTGCTTACATTACAGAATTTTCTGCAGTATTTCACCATTAATAGCGGTGGTTTCTTTCTACAGCAACAACTGCTTACAGAAAGGCAGACTTCATTAACATTCTTCAGTCCTGCTGAGTCTCCCCTGCAGCTCTCAGCAGTCATTCACATTTCCAAAAAGCTTGAAGGTCAAAATTCTGCCTCTCCATGTGTCAGAATCACTTCATGACTTCAACTTATATTCAGACCACATCAATCTCCATTTTTGCTTCTGAAACCGAAACCCAAAAAAGACTCATTTTGCTTAGACCTGCCAGATTGCAAGAGCCAATGGGTAGGACAAGTCTTTAGTCATTCAGGCAAATTAAAAAGGTTTCTTCTTTGAAGAACTAACCAGATGATGCACTAAGATATGATTATGGGCATGACTTAATTATTTAATTTGTAAATTATGATTTATAATCAACCTAATACCAAAAGACATTCTACATAAAACATGTTAGGAAACTTCTTAAGGACATGGAAATTAATATATTAAATTAGAGGTCAACACTCAAAATGGCCCAATTATTTTAATTTTAATTTATTATTATTTATTAATTTATTTATTTTGACCACTGTCCTACATATGGGATTTTTGGTCCCTGACCAGGGATTGAACTGCATCCTCAGCATTGGAAGTATAGAGTCTTAACCACTGGACTGCCAGAGAAGTCCCAGTTAAAACTTAAATTTTAGAACAGTTTTATATTCCTTTAGGGTTTGTGTGTGTGTGCGTTATTTGATGCTTTTTTTAAACATTATTCTTGTGTTCTTTTCTCTCTGTTTTTGTGTATTTTATTTGTCGTAGGCTTTGATCTGTGGTTACCACAGGGTTCATATGTGTTGCTCTGTAACTATATCCACTTGTTTTAAACTGTTAGTCATTTAAGTTCAAATACACGTTGAAAGAGCTGCATCTTTTGTTCCCCACTCCCACATTTTGTGTTTTGGTATATTTTATACCTTCATGTTTATCCCTTTACTCTTTATTGTGATTACACTTAATTTTACTTTTTTTCCCTTTTAATCACTGTAATAGCTTACTTAAGGTCTTTATATTTGCCTTTACTAGTGGAATTTTTCCATTCTTACAAATTCTTATTTTTGTAGCCTTTTCTTTTCCACTTAGAGAAGACCTTCTAACATTTCTTTTAGAGTTGGTTTAGTACTGATGAACTCTTAGTTTTTGCTTGTCTGATAAGTTCTTGTCTCTCCTTCAATTCTAAATGATAATCTTGCTGGGTAGAATATTCTAGGTTGCAGGGTTTTCCTTTTCAGCACTCTGAATATATCATCCCACTCCCTTCTGTCCCACAAAGTTTCTGCAGAGAAGTCAGCTGATAGTCTTATGCATCCGTGCACGCTCAGTTGCTTCAGTCATGTTTGACTTTTTACCACTCCACAGACTGTGGCCTACCAGGCTCCTCTGTCCATGGGATTTTCCAGGCAAGAATACTGGAGTGGGTTGCCGTTCCCTTCTCCAGGGAATTTTAGTGAATCTTAGGTGGTTCCCTTATATATGACTTTGTTGTTCTCTTGCTGCCCTTGGAATTTTCTCCTTATCTTTCACTTTTACCTTGTTTAGGACCCTCTGTGTTTCCTTTTTCTCTTTCCTTCTTCAGATTTGGGAAGTTGACAGCCATGATTTTATCTAATACATTTTCAATTATTTTCTCTTCTTCTGGGACCCCTGTAATACAAATGTTTATATACTTGATAGTCTCAAGTATAAACTGTTGTCATTTTTTAATTATTATTATTTTGCTTTTCTTTTTGCTGTTCTGATTGGGTGATTTCCATTATTTTGTTCCAGATCACTTAGGCATTTCTGGATCATCTAGCCTGCTATTCTGTCATTCTGGTGTGGTTTTCCATTTGCTGTTGTATTCTTCATTTCTGACTAGTTCTTTTTATATTTTCTTGTTCTTTGTTAAAATTCTCACTGTGTTTGTCTATTATTTTCCCTAACTCAGTTAGCCTTTTTAATTGACACTTTGAGTTCATTATTTAATGAATTATTTGTTCCATTAGTTGTTTTTTCAGGTGTTTTCTCTTGTTCCTTTAATTAAAACAAATTCCTCTATCTTCTAATTTTGCTTAACTTTCTTGATGAAATTAGGTGTAACAGTTACCTTTCACTGTGTTGAAGGAGTGTCCTTGTGTAGGAACATTCCTATATAGTCTGTGTGTGTCCCTTGGCTATGGTAGAAAAGCTGGATATGATATGAATCACATTTCTTCCCAGGGCACGCTGGTAGCTGTCTCCTTAGGAGGAGGTGGAGTGGAAACGGAGGGGCTGGAGCCACAGCCAGTCATGAGCCAGGACTTTTCCTGGCTCAGGACACAACACCACCTTGTTGAAGGTCAGGTCATGTCTGAAGCTGCTGGACCAGAAGCCCTGAGGGTCAGGTCTGAATCAGCTCCTTTTCTTCTAAGTGGCACCTTTGTCCCCGAGTGGGCACTTGGTGAGGGTATGGACTCCAGCTGTGGCGGTCCTGGGCCCAGTCCAGGCCACTCTCAACATGCTGTCTCCATGAGAGCCAATAATGGCTGTCCATTCCCTGTTCTGATGCTGTTCTGTGTCCAACCCCATTTGCACAACTGAGCACTCTTCCTGCAGCAGTGCTCCTGACCTAGCATGGATCTGCCTCACAAAGCAAGCAGGGCCACTTTGGGAGCTTGGCTCAGGCTGATGCAAATGCTGGACTGATCATAGGAAACTGGCCAGACTCTCATGTGGTTCCAGTCTGCTTTCTCTGCCTTCATTTTGGAGTCAGCAAGCATGTCTGCGCTCTTCAGGAGTGGAGTCTGGGTTTCTTACAACCCTCCTGGTAGTCCCTCTGGTTTTCCAATCAGCTAATTGGACTGATCTTCCCAGTGCTGGACTACAGGGCTGGGATGCTGAATACATGGCTCTAACTGCTCACTCCTCAGGGAATATCCTGAGGAGTGAGCAGGATATCCTCACTCCCTCAACCCATGGAATATCCCTCCTCTTCTGTGTCCTCTCCCAGGGTCACAAGTCTCAACCTGATAGCTTCTCTTCCCTTCCTACCCAATTCCATGTATATCTTTCTTACAGCCTTATAAAGAATCTTTCTGCCAATCTCCAGTTCATTTTTAGCAAGAACTGCTCCATATATGGTTATATTTTCAGTATATTTCTGCGGGGAGGTGAGCTCTGTGTCCTCCTGCTCAGACATCTTTATCTGTCCCCCTGAATAGTTTTAGATTTATAGAAAAATTGTGAAGGTGGTACAGAGTGTCCATACACAACAGAGAACTATACTGTGCACTTACATAGTAATAGTGTCCTTTATCATTAGAATCTAACATTATTAGCATCTAATATGGTACATATTTTACAATTAATGAGTCTTATTGTTAACCAAAGTCTATCAAGGCTGTATATTAGATTTATAGAAAAATTGTGAAGGTGGTACAGAGTGTCCATACACAACAGAGAACTATACGGTGCACTTACATAGTAATAGTGTCGTTTATCATTAGAATCTAACATTATTAGCATCTAATATGGTACATATTTTACAATTAATGAGCCTTATTGTTAACCAAAGTCTATCAAAGCTGTATATTGTCACCCTGCTTATTTAACTTATATTCAGAGTACATCATAAGAAATGCTGGACTGAAAAAAAAAAAAAAAAAAAGAAATGCTGGACTGGATGAAGCACAAGCTGGAATCAAGATTGCCAGGAGAAATATCAATAACCTCAAATACGCAGATGACACCACCCTTATGGCAGAAAGCAAAGAAGAACTAAAGAGCCTCTTGATAAAAGTGAAAGACAAGACTGAAAAAATTGGCTTAAAACTCAACATTCAGAAAACTGAGATCATGGTATCTGGTCCCATCACTTCATGGCAAATAGAGGGGGAAACAGTGGAAACAGTGATAGATTTTATTTTGAGGGGCTCCAAAATCTCTGCAGATGGTGACTGCTGCCATGAAATTAAAAGATCCAACCAGTCCATCCTAAAGGAAATCAGTCCTGAATATTCACTGGCAGGACTGATGCTGAAGCCGAAACTCCAATCATTTGGCCACATGATGTGAAGAACTGACTCTTTTGAAAAGACCCTGATGCTGGGAAAGATTGAAGGTGGGAGGAGAAGGGGATGACAGAGGATGAGATGGTTGGATGGCATCACCAACTTGATGGGCATGAGTTTGAGTAAACTCCAGGAGTTGGTGATGGACAGGGAGGCCTGGCATGCTGCAGTCCATGGGGTCTCAAGGAGTCGGACACGACCGAGTAACTGAACTGAACTAATACTTTATTCATGGGCTTCCCTGGTGGCTCAGACTGTAAAGAATCTGCCTGCAATGCAGGAGACCTGGCTTTGATCCCTGGGTTGGGAAGATCCCCTGGAGAAGGGTGTGGCAACCCACTCTAGTATTCTTGCCTGGAATTCCTTAGACACAGGAGCCTGGAGGGCTACAGTCCATGGGGTTGCAAAAATCAAACATGACTGAGTAACTTTCACTTTCTTACTTTATGCATATTTCCTTAGTTTCTACTTAATGCTCATATTGTGTTCCGGGATCCCATGCAGAATACTATATTTAATTGTCATGTCTCCTTAAGCTCCTCCAGACTATGGTAGTTTCTGACTTGTTTTTGATGAACTGGATAGCTTTCAGGAGTACTGGTTAGGTATTGTGTAAACTATCTCTCATTTGGGATTTTTCTGATTTTTTTTTAAATGGACAGACTGGGGTTATGGACTTACTGAGGTACACTGCCATTTTCATCACATATCAAGGGTATGATATCAATATAACTGCTATGGATTTGATATCAATATAACTGCTATTGATGTGGACGCTATCATCTAGCCTAGGTAACATTCATTAGAGTTTACTTCTGTAAAGTTACTCCATATGGCCACTTTTGGAAGGAACATACCTTTCCAAACTGTGCTCTTTGTAAGGAAGTGATGATGCACAGTCCATACTTAAGGGGTGAAGAGTTGTGCTCCACTTTATTTGGTATTTTGCATAAGAAACTTGTCTGAGCACATGAACACACACACACACACACACACACACACACACATACACACATGCAAGACTTGTCTCTTCCTTCTCATTTATTTGTTCAATCATTTATCTCAGTATGGACTCATGCTTATTTATTTATACTGTGAATTATAGTCTAATACTGCATTATTTATTTTCCTACTTAAATTATTTTTGCTTTAGCCACTGGGAGTTCTCTCAGTTGTCTCCTCTGTCCCTTAGAGGGACATTGTTTTACATTTGATTGTTTTATATTTGATCACTTCCTTACTTTGTGGCACTAGAAGATGCTGCAGTCTTGTATTCTGCCTTCTCCAGTCCTAGAATCACTCATTTCTCCAATGACCTCTAGTTCCTTTTATTGGAGAATGTTAATAAAAACCAAGATCTGGATTCTGGGAAGACTTTCTAATTTTTGTAATAATAGTTTTTTGTATCTGACTGAAGGGACCTTCATGTCTATTTTACCGGTGGATATCTGGGTCATTTAAATGTGTTTTGAATAGGTCACTTAAAGAAGAGCATCAGGCTAAGTAACATTCTAGTTTCCGTTGAATAATTGAGGCAAACAGTACAACCGGGAGTTTAAATGTATGCAGACTCTAGATGTTTAGAATCAATCAACATTAGAGCTGTGCTTCTCAGACTTTAATGTGAATGCTAATCACTTGGGCATCATTTAAAATGCAGTTTCTCATTCAGTGGGTCTGGAGTGTGACCCGAGATTTTGCATTTCTAACACTTTTCCTGGTGATACCACATTTTTATAGTAAGACCTTAGAGCAGGGGATGGCTTTTTTTTTTTTTTCTCTGTAAAGGGCTGGATGATAAATATTTTAGGATTTGTGGGCCATGCAGTCTTTGTGACAACTACTCAACTCCACTGTTACAGAGCTGTACATGAAACATGGAGAATAGGTATGGCTACATTTTGATGAAACTTTATGAACAGTGACATGTAAATTTAATGTAATTTTCACCTGTCACAGAGTATTAAGGTAAAGGCTGTTCTTAACTCTAGGGCTATACAAAACAGGTGGCAGGCCATAGTTGGATGACTCTGTCTTGAGCATTTATTCCCAAATCTAGTCATATTATTAGTATCTTCAGCTAGGAAATTTTAAGAACAGTTGTCCAGATTTTATGCCACAGGTGTGCCATGATCAGTGTACTTTACAAGCTCTATACGTGATTGTGATGCACAGCCCGGTTGGAGAACCACTGCTGCAGAGGGCTTTGCATAGCTTTTGTGTCATAACCATTTTCTCTCAGCTTGCACACTTCTAATGAGAGGAAGCTCATCACCTGGCAGGTAGATCATCCCATTTATGAACACCTCTAATAATTGTGGGAGTGCTTTTCCTACCACTGCACCTCAGTTTGTCTCCTTGTTCAGTTCAGTTCAGTTCAGTCACTCAGTCGTGTCCAACTCTTTGTGACCCTGTGGACTGCAGCATGCCAGGCTTCCCTGTCCATCACCAACTCCCAGAGACTGCTCAAACTCATGTACATTGAGTTGGTTATGCCATCCAACCATTGCATCCTCTGTCGTCCCCTTCTCCTCCCACCTTCCATCTTTCCCAGCATCAGGGTCTTTTCCAATGAGTCAGTTCTTCACATCAGGTGGCCGAAGTATTGGGAGTTTTAGCTTCAACATCAGTCCTTCCAATGAATATTCAGGACTGATTTCCTTTAGGATGGACTGGTTGGATCCCCTTGCAGTCCAAGGGACTCCCAAGAGTCTTCTCCAACACCACAGTTCAAAAGTATACATTCTTCAACACTCAGCTGTCTTTATAGTCCAACTCTCACATCCATACATGATTACTGGAAAAATCATAGTTTTGACTAGACGGACCTTTGTTGGCAAAGTAATGTCTCTGCTTTTTAATAAGCTGTCTAGGTTGATCATAACTTTTCTTCCAAAGAGTAAGCTTCTTTTAATTTCATGACAGCAGTCACCATCTGCAGTGATTTTGGAGTTCCCCCAAAATAAAGTCTGTCACTGTTTCCATTGTCACTGTCTCCTTGTAGCTTCTGTAAGGTATAATTTGGGCTGAGGCAGAAAAGGAGAGATGACCTCAATGGAGGTAGGTTACTTTTATTCAGTCAAGGAGGGGCGACAGTCAGTCTAACCACCAGTCTGAGTGCAAGAGGGATCAGGGAGGCTTAATAGTTAAAGGGAGGTTTGTGCAGGTGATAAGGGAAACATTAGTCAGGCGGGACATTTTGGGTAATCTTTAGTTGAGATGGTGTTTGTAGTTGAACAGGGGGTGGAAGGTGTTGGGCAGGGGGTGATAAGTCCCCTGGGTAGGGGGTGATAAGTCCAGGTAGATGCAAGCTCCCAGGTAGGAGCATCAGGGTGGAACTTGAAGTTCAGTTTTGTTTTCCCTGAAGTTAGATGATTCAGCAAGGGCCGTTGAGATGGTTGTTCTCTCTTGTAGGCCCAAGGACTCCTTCAGCTTCTACTTATAAGCTCCCTCTTCCTTCCAAAGCCATGAGGAGAGGAACACATCTAATCCTGCTTCTATGTTTTAATCTTCTAAAGTCTTTGAAGAAAGCTAGTTTTTTCACAGTTCCTCCAAATCTTAAACCTTCTCTTTTGCAGGATAGGATTTGTATTTCTAGCTTCCTATCTCTTAGATCACACTCCTCTGGAACACACTTTGTTCCATTTTACCGTATCACTTATTGTGTGCAGAACATGTGAAGTATGCAAGATGCTGGAGGAGTATTGGCTCCATTGTTTTGCCATCTCTACTTCCAGTACTGCCACTTAAGATTACACTAGCTCTTTTCTTTCTTTGGATGGTCAGTTCACAGTGCTCAATGTTGCCAACAAAAATTCCTAGAACTTTTCAATGTAAGTAAAGTTAAATCAAATTGCCAACATCTGCTGGATCATCGAAAAACCAAGAGAGTTCCAGAAAAACATCTATTTCTGCTTTATTGACTATGCCAAAGCCTTTGACTGTGTGGATCACAATAAACTGTGGAAAATTCTGAAAGAGATGGCAATACCAGACCACCTGACCTGCCTCTTGAGAAACCTGTATGCAGGTCAGGAAGCAACAGTTAGAACTGGACATGGAACAACAGACTGGTTCCAAATAGGAAAAGGAGTACGTCAAGGCTGTATATTGTCACCCTGCTTATTTAACTTCTATACAGAATAAATTATGAGAAACACTGGGCTGGAAGAAGCACAAGCTGGAATCAAGATTGCCTGGAGAAATATCAATAACCTCAGATATGCAGATGACACCACCCTTATGGCAGAAAGTGAAGAGGAACTAAAGAGTCTCTTGATGAAACTGAAAGAGGAGAGGGAAAAGTTGGCTTAAAGCTCAACATTCAGAAAACGAAGATCATGGCATCTGGTCCCATCACTTCATGGGAAATAGATGGGGAAACAGTGTGAGACCTTATTTTTGGGGGCTCCAAAATCACTGCAGATGGTGACTGCAGCCATGAAATTAAAAGACGCTTACTCCTTGGAAGGAAAGTTAGGACCAACCTAGATAGCATATTGAAAAGCAGAGACATTACTTTGCCAACAAAGGTCCGTCTAGTAAAGGCTATGGTTTTTCCAGTGGTCATGTATGGATGTGAGAGTTGGATTGTGAAGAAAGCTGAGCACCGAAGAATTGATGCTTTTGAACTGTGTTATTGGAGAAAACTCTTGAGAGTCCCTTGGACTGCAAGGAGATATAACAAGTCCATTCTAAAGGAGATCAGTCCTGGGTGTTTTCTAGAAGGAATGATGCTAAAGCTGAAACTCCAATACTTTGGCCACCTCATGGGAAGAGTTGACTCATTGAAAAAGACTCTGATGCTAGGAGGGATTGGGGGCAGGAGGAGAAGGGGACAACAGAGGATGAGATGGCTGGATGGCATCATCGACTCAATGGATGTGAATTTGAGTGAACTCCGGGAGTTGGTGATGGACAGGGAGGCCTGGCGTGCTGTGATTCATGGGGTCGCAAAGAGTCGGACATGACTGAGCGACTGAACTGATCTATACTGAGTTAAATAAAGTCTCTTTCATTCTCTACCTATGTAGGGGTGTTCTGAATGCAACTACTGTATTCTATATTTTATCCCTATGAAAATTCTCTTAAAATTTTTGGTTTGCCAATCTTGCCAATTAAAAAAAAATTTTTTTTCTGGGTTTTATTTTTTTCCTGAATGATCTCAATACTTCTTTGTTTTTACATTTTATTTTTTTAATTTAAATTTATTTATTTTAATTGGAGGCTAATTACTTACAATATTGTATTGGTTTTGCCATACATCAACATGAATCCACCATGGGTGTACATGTGCTCCCCATCCTGAACCCTGCTCCCACCTCCCTCCCCATACCATCCCTCTGGGTCATCCCAGTGCACCAGCCCCAAGCATCCTGTATCCTGCATCAAACCTGCACTGGCGATTCATTTCTTATATGATATTATACATGTTTCAATGCCATTATGTTGTCTACAAGAGACCCACCTCAAAACAGGGGACACATACAGACTGAAAGTGAAGGGCTGGAAAAAGATATTCCATGCAAATAGAGACCAAAAGAAAGCAGGAGTAGCAATACTCATATCAGATAAAATAGACTTTAAAACAAAAGCTGTGAAAAGAGACAAAGAAGGACACTACATAATGATCAAAGGATCAATCCAAGAAGAAGATATAACTATTATAAATATATATGCACCCAACATAGGAGCACCACAGTATGTAAGACAAATGCTAACAAGTATTAAAGGGGAAATTAACAATAACACAATAATAGTGGGAGACTTTAATACCCTACTCACACCTATGGAAGATCAACTAAACAGAAAATCTACAAAGAAACACAAACTTTAAATGATACAGTAGACCAAGTAGACCTAATTTATATCTATAGGACATTTCACCCCAAAACAATAAATTTCACCTTTTTCTCAAGCACACATGGAACCTTCTCCAGGATAGGTCACATCCTGGGCCATAAATCTAGCCTTGGTAAATTCAAAACAATTGAAATCATTCCTAGCATCTTTTCTGACCACAATGCAGTAAGATTAGATCTCAATTACAGGAGAAAAACTATTAAAAATTCCAACATATGGAGGCTGAACAACACGCTGCTGAATAACCAACAAATCACAGAAGAAATCAAAAAAGGAAATCAAAATATGCATAGAAATGAATGAAAATGAAAACACAACAATCCAAAACCTGTGGGACACTGTAAAAGCAGTACTAAGGGGAAAGTTCATAGCAATACAGGCATACCTAAAGAAATAAAAAAAAGTCAAATAAATAACCTAACTCTACACCTAAAGCAACTAGAAAAGGAAGAAATGAAGAACCCCAGGGTTAGTAGAAGGAAAGAAATCTTAAAAATTAGGGCAGAAATAAATGCAAAAGAAACAAAGGAGACCATAGCAAAAAAAAAAAAAAATTCTTATTTATCATTTGTGGTAGATTGTTATGGTAATGGCCACAATGGCATTGTAACTTATTTACACAACAGCATCAATTTATTTATATTTCTCTTTATCCCCTGCACTTTGCTAGTCCCTCCTAACCTGATTTAAGGGTTGGCCCTGCAGCTTGTTTTAGCCAATGAGACAGTAGTAAATGTGACATAGTAGAAACCTGAGAAGTGATTGCTATAGGGTCTTGCATTCTCTGTTGCTGCTCTGTGGAACCATGGGACTACAGAATGAACAAGCAAGCTAGCCTGCTGGAAGGTGAAAGATCACCGGGAGCACTGGGCACTCCATCCCACAGTTAGCCAGTCCAAAGGAACGTGCATTTGATTGTGAATACACGAGTGAACATTTGACAAGACAAATGAAGCTCAACCCAGGTCAGCAGAACTGCGCAAGTGAGCCCAGCCTAAACCACAGAGCCAGAAAACTATGAGCTAATAAATACGTGCTGTTTTAAGTCACAAAGTTTTGGCTGATTTTTTTTTATGTAACAAAAATCAATTTATACATCATCTAATATCATAGCAGGCATTCTTTTCACTTGCATGTCACTCACAAATGTGGCATTTTTCTATCTCCACCTTATTGAGTAGATTCTGACTAAATAAAGAGCTCTGAGACATAACTGTAATGTTGACGCTGGCCAAGTCTCTTTGTGCAGCCGGATTTTCAAAAACCTTCTAACTACTTTTCATGCAGCCGACAATTTGCAAAGGAAAAGATTGCTCTGGAATAAAAGCTGGGATTAGTTTATAATGTTAACATATTTCCTTCCTTCTGATTAGTCTGGAAGACAATGTTATGTTTTCTAATATCACAGTCTTATTTGTGGTCGTAATGTTTGAAGTATCTGAAAGTAAATTATCTTTGTAAGAAAAAGTTAAGCATAACTTTTCTGAGAAAAAAAAGAAACTGTTGGACATTTGAAGAAGTCATTCAAGTCTTCTCATATTGATGAATTTTATGTTTTCTAAATGAAATGCGAAAGGTTTCTTTTCTTTTCCTCCCCTCCTCCCCATTTTGATTCTGTATTTTTTGTTTTCCTCCTGAGGCCTGTAACTGGTGCCTTCAGTCTGAAATAGAAGTGCTGAAATCTTGAATGTGGAGATTCGGGGAAAGAATGAAAAAGACATTTCCTGCATGATTAGTAGCAGGAAATACCAGAAATTGCATCCAAAATATTCTTTTCCCTACAGATTTTTTTGTTCCATATATTATTTTTATTTTTGTTTTTTAAAGCAATGTGTTATCTGTTTCAGTGCATTTATTCCATTTATATTTGGTTCAATTACTACATTTTAAAAAAGATACAAGACCTTAGAACATCCTGGAGTAATCAGAGACAGTAAATGATCTTATAATGAGACAGACTAATGCAGTGGAGAGTATACTCAATTGGTAATCAGATAGCCTGATAGGATTGTCTCATATACTAATTTCTAACTCTGTGACACTGGTCATCTTTCAGAAATTTTGTTTCTGTTTGTATAACATGAGGATGATAATAATATCTAACTTTCTAGATAGTGAGGACTGTCTGTGTAAGTGTCAAGTACATTGCAATAATAGCTTCTATAAACTAATAAGAAATAGAAAATATTTAATGAGCACTTGTTTTGTATGAGACACTGTGTTAAGAAGTTGGCTTGAATGGCATGGTAAGACCTAGTTATTAGGGACCAAAACTTATTAGTTCTGCTCTTATTAGTCCTTATGTAGAATGCCAGTAGGGCTTATATTTTGTTGTCCACCACATGTAGCTTCCATTCCTGGCCAAAGAGGGCTGCTTGGAATTGAATTATAGCATCTAAAATGGGGCAACTAAAAATGGGGATATATTTTCTTCCCTTTAAGAACACTTTCATCTTCCTCATGTGGCCATGCTTAGCTATAAAAGAGGCTGGAAAATGTGGGCTTTATTCTGAGCAACCACGTGCCCAATTAAAAATTTAGAATTCTATGATATTAGAGAGAATGGATATGGGGAGGGGATGAACTAAAAGTCTCTGTTATAGCATTGATGTGAACATGTTTTTCAAATGCATGATTTCATTTTTGTAGGTGAGTGGGAGCAAAAGTAAGGAGAGGTACCACTAAAACATACCCAGTTCCAAGTTTTGCCTATGGCTAGCCCAGAGGAGAAATCTGATTAGAGAGTGATTTTTTTTGGCAGCCTGAATATTAACATACTCTAGTTCTTCTCTTGTTCCCTCTCTTCTGTTTCTTTCTTTTTTTAAATTTCTTCTAGGACAGGAAAAGAACAAATTTCTAAAGATATTGACTCTTGAAATCTAAATCTAATTTATCTTTCCATTTAGGAGCTACACAAAATTTGGCTTTTGAAATAAAAGCATGCCATTCATCTGTAAAGTAAAAAATACTAAATTGAACCTTCTTTCATGGTGGATCAGTTAAATAAATTTGAAAGGCAGTCTCAGGGAAGACTGGAGGAAATGACAAAACAACTAATTTCTACTTTCATTAAGAACTATGGTTTAAAAAATCTTCATTAATTTTTACTTTTTTTCTTCCAGATCTTTATATTTTGTTCCCTGAAACTTTATAATTTCCTGCTCTCCGTATCTAACTTCCCCTTCCTTTTTTTTTTCCTTATAATACGGGGTAGTAAATACTGTAGACATGATATTCTAATGACAAAGTCTTTCCTGGTGGCTGAGATGGTAAAGAATCCACCTGCAATGTGGGAGACCTGGGTTCGATCCCTGGGTCAGGAAGATTCCCCTGGAGAAGGAAATGGCAACCCACCCTAGTATTCTTGTCTGGAGAATTACATGGACAGAGGAACCTGGTGGGCTATACAGTCCATAGGGTCTCAAAGAGTCAGACACAACTAAGCAACTAACACTTTTCTAATGACAAAAGTTCATATATCGATATGAAGAATCACTAGCTTAAGAATTCACAATATGTGCTGTAATAGCTGTATTCATTTCTTAGGGCTGCCGTAACAAATCGCCACAAACTTGACTTAAAACAACAGAAATTTCTTCTCTCTCAGTTCTGGGGACCAAAAGTTTGAAATCAAGGAGTTGACAGGGTTGACTCCTTCTGGAGATTCTGAGGGAGAATTCCATGCTTCTCCTCCTGGTTTTAGTAGTTGGTGACAGGGAGGCCTGGCGTGCTGCAGTCCACGGGGTCGCAAAGAGTCCGACACAACTGAGTGACTCAACTGAACTGAACTGACAGTCCTTGGCTTGTGGCTCCAACACTGTAATATGTGCCTCCATTTTCACACTGACTTCTCTGTGTATGTCTTTGTGATGGCATTTAGGGCACTTCTGAATTCATCTCAAGATTCTTAATTATATTTGCAAAGTTTTTTTTTTTTTTTAAAGGTAACATTTAAATATCCAAGCGTGAGGACTTGTTTTTGGAAGGCCAATACTCAGCATATTACAATAATTTATAAATGTTGCTTAACACAATGTTTTGTGATGTTTGAATACTCAATATAAACAGAATTCAAGTCCTTAAACTGGATGTAACAAGCTGTACATTTGGCAGACATTGTCATTTTATGAAAATTTTGAGTAAAATGTGTTTTTCATAGAACAAGTAACTTTTTGTGTGTGTGAGGAGGCACTTTAAGTGTTTATCATCTGACATCTAGTTTTGGAAGTAGAAAAGGGCTCCAAGTAGCTAATCTGAAAAAACATTGGCTCTCCTCCCCATGACTGCGTTTCACCTTCTTTTTCAAGTCCTATAACAAAGCTTAGGGTGTTGTAAATAATAGAAAGTGGCAAAGGTGGTACTGCCAAAAAATGTAATAATAATAACGTGTTACACTCACAGTCTTCATTCACTAGTCCTGGTTAGAATACTCAGCCTCTCTCTCGCCTACTAAAAGAGTAAACCTTTCCCCATTGAACTCAGGACAATTTGGTTCAGAGAGGCTAGTGTTTATCATTAACATATATGTTATTGGTAGGTGTTAAAGAAGCCCTTATACAAACTGCCTGCAAACAGAGCCAATTTCCGGGATGATAGATGGTAAACCTGGAGACTATCCTGAAGTAACTATGTATTTTAACACAAAATTTAAATAGGCTATTTGATGGAATTTTCTTTTATTTTTTTCCTATTGGTTTATATGTGTATATTATATATATATTTCTATGATGTATAATTTGATATAGGTGAATATTTTGATGGCAGGGTCTCTGGGAGGTGGCAGAGAAGATTCATCACATGCATAATGTATTCAGTTGTACATCTTTCAATTCAGGCATTTGTTAATTTTCCTCTAGCTCTTCTCCCAAAACGATTTTATTCCTATTCAAAGAAAATGATGATGAAAATATAGATTTTAACCAAAGATTATCATTTTTGCGATAATTTTGTTTGATCAAAAGGAAACACAGAATTCAGTGAAAAAGATGCAATAATTCAGGCCAGAGACAGATAGGATGAACTAGTCTTTTCACTATAGATTGAGGAGTAAGAGCACACTTTTGCAATAAAGTTGGAGAAAAAAATTAAATATGCTGAATACCTCTGATAAGAGTAAATGAAATTACATGGTAGGGGGGATAATTTTGTATTTTTTTAAGTTCATTTGTCCTTGTTACAGGCCAGACTTCATATCCGGGTCTTTTCTGCCAAAATCTTGAATCATATCAAGCTGCCATGCTTGGAATAGTTGAGCTAATAGCTGCTTGTACCACGGTTTTCACTTCTAAACAATGTAGTGGGAAATAATGCACCTTGATAAGAGCAATAGTTAACAGTGTTATGACTTAAGAACCAATATCTCATGGAGTACTTACCTGAGGGGAGACGGGAAGATTTAAGGATTTAGCTGGCACATAAATAATGTATTGACACAATATCTCCTCTTGTTCCCCATTAATGTTCACATATTCCATATTTCTTAAGATAAAGCAAGAAATTCCATTTTCTGATTCGCCTCTTTGTCAGAGCAAGATTTGGTGAATTGATTCAGTTATTCTGCTGTCATTCTCCTTTCAGAAGCCCTATTTGAAAATGAAATTTCTGGACAGAGCTATGTACCAGACTGGCCTGAACACTGATGATAATATGTCTTTACCTCCAAATGACAAGTAGAAGTGATCTATGAGGAAAACATCTTGTTTTATATGCTTCATCTTTGGCAATTAGCATGCCATGAAATTAAGAGAAATACTATAACCTCTTTCAGAAGCAAACTCTTCTAAAGTATAGGACTCAGAGCACTAAGAAACTGAAATTCTAGATTTTAATTCTGACTGTATTACTAATTAAGTGTTCCTAGGCAGATTATTTTCTTCTTTTACACTTACAAAATAGAGATAACAATGAATATTTTAATTACTTTAGTTACAGTAAATGGGAAGAATATGTATGTCTATATTCATTTTGAAAAAAAGTATATAGGAATTATACAAATGTAAGATCTTAAAATAAGAGTAATAAATACTTGCTTAGAGGAAAAAAGTGTATATACGTAGATATGTATACATACTTACAGAGAATATATATACAATATTTCAAGACACACATATGAGAACAGTGTTGTTTATTTTTCTTTTGGCCTCTGTTCCATGGACATCAGGCTATGACTTCATTTAAGTATTTCCATCTGGAACTAAAAAGTAAAGAAAAGTTGAGGAAGTCATATCATGCCTTCTCAATCTTCCAGACCACATCTCCCTAGAGTGCAGGTTCTGGTATGCTTGGGAAGAGTTAACAACATTCTATACCTTAAAAAAAAAAATCCTCTTTCAACAATACAAAGTCCTCTGGAATAGGCATCCAGAGACAAAATTCAACATGTTTAGAAAAACACCTAACGTGTGTCTCCGTTACTGGAATGACCAGCAGGAACCCTGCTCTGCTGGAATATTGATGGGAAACACATGCAGAGAAGATGCTATTAATAATTACAGATCAGTAAGAGTAGTGAAATTTTGAAAAAAATTTTCTCCAGATTAGACAGTGAGAAGCCATAGAAAAAAATTAACTCTTGGGCCCTGTAGGCAGAAACTACCTGTGTTGGGTATATTGTAGATTTCCAACAGAGAGGACCTCCCTTTTTTGGTATTCTCTTCTAATGAGTGAGCTTTGTTTGCTACTCTCTGAATAGCGTTAGAGTCATTCTGAGCATTAGTTGTGTCTACAGAACTTTTAAACATTTTCAGTGAAAAATGATATTTTGGTCAATTACTCAGAAATGTGATGTGTACGATGCTAGGAGTTGTTTTCTAATAGTTTGTAGATGGTATAAAAAACATCCTAAATGTCACCAGTAGGGTAAACAATAAGTATACAGGAGCACTTTTATTGTATGATGGAAAGGAGAGAGGCAAAACCAAATGGGCAAGAACCAGGGAAATGAGAGAAAGGAAAGGGGAAAATTATGAGCCATCATCAAGTGTCGTAAATGGAGCATTGGAGTCCATGCCTGGTGCTGACAGGACTTCACACAGATCTGTGACCCTGGCTCTAGAAAACTGCTCTTATAGTTCTGTGCTTACAACTTAGCAAGTGAATAGAGAATAAAGTTAATATTCATATTATATGCAACACTTCTGCAGCTGCTAACTAATGCCAGGACTAGCGCCATTCCATAACTATCTTGAATAAAAATTAGGGTAGGAATAGTACTAGCCAGTCAAGAAACTCTAGTGTGATATTATTAAACACAATTAATTGAACATTTGAAAGTAAAAAGGAGATAGCAAATTTTTTTCTAAAAGGTCAGTAGCTTGTTATCCCATATGTAATCATTTTATCTTTTAATATGACATTTTCATATAATTCCATTCTTTAGCAAAAGGCTGGACCCATATATTATGTCATAATTCTGTTCTGATTTAAATTTCATAATTGATTAGTTATTTGCATTCTATACATATTCTGATAAAATATAAATTTTAGAGGATCCTTATATTGTCTTAACCATTTCAATTTTTGTGAAAAACTATAGAATCTCATTATGAAGTTCCTAAAGTATGATCATTCACAAGCTTCTGTGGAATAGCTTTTGGTTAGTTCTACTACTCCAAATGCCTAGGAGATTAGAATAATATAGATAGCAAGTAGAAATAGTACATACTTTAATTTTTATCTTGAAAACTGCATGTCTTTTTATTTCATCAGCTACTAATAATTGCTATAGCATGTACATATCTTAAGCTATAAACTCTGTTTTTGTTTTTTAATTGAACTTAATCTTTGTTTTGAGCTCTCATTCTGCCAGGTGATGAACATTTTCCCCAAAGTTGTACCTCCATTATAGGAGGCTTACAAGGTTCCAGTATATTAAAGTTGATCTGAGCAAATTTATTCTTTGTAGATAGTGACAACCTTCCAAGAGATTTAATTCAAGGTAAAAAGAAAGTCTTAGTAGACATTCCACCATATATATATGTGTGTATATACACACACACTATACATACATCCACAGACAGAGAGTAGAAGAGAGAGACAGAGTGCTCCATTAAACAAATCCTCATTAGTTAGCCAGTACAAACATAGACCTATTTTGCAGTCTCTATGGGGTCCCAGTTTTCTCATCTCTGTTCTTTAATGTGTTCCAACCACCATCTTACATTAAATGTGCCCTAAAGCATATATGATAATTTTCTAGAGGCTGGATTCTATGATCTTTTCTGTTCTCAACAGATGTCAAGAACTGTAAAGGATTTGAGATTTACTCTGCTTGCAAGTTCACGTGTCAATCTACCACAGTTTTGTGAGTACTGGCAGGAGACATGAGACTCGGATCAGAGACAAAAGGCAGTTACTACTCACAATAGAAATAGCCTGAGTATCAGTGTTTACACTGGTTCTCACAGGCAATGTGAATACGGTCAGATAATACATTCAGAAGGGATAGGCTACCCACTCCAGCCAGTATTCTTGGGCTTTCCTGGTGGATCAGATGGTAAAGAATCTGCCTGCAATGCAGGCAACCTGGGTTCGACCCCTGGGTTGGAAAGATCCCCTGGAGGAGGGCATGGCAACCCACTCCAGTATTCTTGCCTGGAGAATCCCCATGCACAGAGGAGCTTGTGTGGCTACAGTCCACAGGGGTCACAAAGAATTGGACATGACTGAGGGATTAAGCACAGTTAGGCAGGAGAGTAAACCCGAGTTACGATAACTCAGAATCATTTATAACTCAGAATTTTTTAATCTTTTATACTGAGTTTTGATAATTCAGACTGCTTTATGCTCTGGGGAGAGACAGTATCTTTATATTTTTTCCTGTAAAGTGATATTATAGTAAGTAAAGGGTCAAACAGTAAGTATTTTAGGTTTTCTTGGCCAAATACAGTGTCACTTTCATATGCTTCTTAACTTTGTCTTATAACACTAACAATTTAGAAGCCAGTTTAACTCACAGGACATTCAGAAATAGGCTGTAGGCTGAATTAGGCCCACTAGCCATCATTTGCCAATTTCTGCTAAAACAAATAAACAAACCAAAAAAACCCCAAAACTTGTCAACTTCCCAAGAGAGAAACCCATCTCTTTCCTAGGCCCTTCACAATACAATAAGCCATGAAAAGGTAGTCCAAAATGAAAATAGTCAGTGCCTTTCTTCAGAAACATGCAGAAACATGAAAGACCATGGAAAATTAACTCTAAGTAATATCTGCCCCTCATTTCTACACTGTCTTGATTTCTGGTGAATTTTTCCATGAGTTTGCCACTTCATAGGCAACTCTGATTAATCTAACCTACAAAACTGGGACCAAATTTGTTCAGGTGTCTTGTATAGCATTTACTTCAGGCTGTTACCAAAATGAATCCAAGCAGTGAAGGCTAAGAGTGTATCTAAAATATTTTATTCAATCCACATTTTATAACAGATTAACTGTCAGTGAAGAAAGTATATTTCAAACAATCTTCATGCTATCAATAAATCACTAATTTCACTAATGAAAACACATTTTTGACATTCTGCTAATTAGCTAAATGTCTTGTGTGCTCAGAGATAATGATAGCTGAAGTGCTCATAATAACCTCCCCTGGATAGTGATTTTTCTGATACAATGCTTGCTGACCACTTCTGAGGTAAAGATTCTTAATTAAAATACCACCTGCACATGAAATATCAAAATGTTCACCCTTCAGTATTCTAATGAAGATTAGAGATGCCCTACCCCTAGGCTTGAAGGTGGCATTTGGCTTTTTGTCTTTATCATCTGTCTTTGCAGGCATTTGCTGAATTATTTGATACTGAGCAGTCATCAGTCATTAATCTCTACAGATGTATCCTTTTTTCCCAATCACAAAACCTCTCAAGGTCCACCCTCTCAAAATTAACTTTATGTTTTCTTGGAATGGCAGGAAATTCTTAACTATACCTCTTTGACTTTAAGGGCTAGAAAAAAAAAAAAAACATGTGAATACTGCCTGGGCTGTACCAATACATGTGAGAAACTCATGAGATTGTCTCAGGTCTATCTGCCAAGATAATGCCCCTAGTCATTGCTATGCTATTGCTTCTATGTTATGTTGAGGTATGAAAAGTTCTGGAGTTTGGCTTATTTCTTTGAGACTAAAGAAATCTCTGACTAAAGTATAGCACCCTTAGGTTTTCAGTTCAGTTGTCTACTCCCATGGGAAGTAGGTTCAAGCATTTTCTCAGAGACTCATATTAAGGCCTCATTCTGTAGCTAAATATTCAATCTTCTCTCCTTTTCAACCTCATCTCAGTCGCTAGAGAAGTGGTGTCCAGTAGAATTTTCTGTGATGTTGGAAAGTATTAATATTTGTGCCCTCCAGTATGGTAGCCACTAGGCAAGTTTGGCTTTTGAGCATTTGAAATTGTGGCTAGTGTGACTAAATAACTGAATTTAAATGTTATCAATTGTATTTCATTTAAATTTAAATAACCACAAGTGACTAGTGGCTACCATTTTTGAACATGTAGTGCTGTTCTAGAATCTTTACATAATCTAGGTTGGGTACTGATTAATAGGAAGGAAGGGAAATCTAATACAAATCTTCTATTCTTTAAAACTTTTTCATGCCCTAAGCTACTATTCTGAAAATTGTAAGTCAAAGATTGGCTTTGTTCCAAAACAGAAAGCCCCAGGCTTAGAGGGGTACGCTATCAAACATTTAAGGAAGAAATTACACCAATTTTCTACAATCTGTTTTAGAGGCTAGAAGCAGAGGAAACAATTCCTAACTCACTCTATGAGGCCAGCATTACCTAATACTAAAACTAGATGAAGATATTACAAGAAAAGAACACTATAAGCCAATATTTCTTATGAGCACAGATTAAATAAAATAGAAAATTGAATCCAAAAAAGTATAAAAAGAATTTTATATCATAGCCAAGTGGAATTTATCCTAGGTATGCAAGATTGATTCAACATACAAAAATCAATGACTATAATCCATTACATCAGCAGACTGGAAAGGACCAATTACATGATCGTATCAGTAGATGCAGAGCAAAAGCATTTGACAAAATGCAATATCCATTCATGATAAAAATTCACAGTAAAATAGAAAGAGAGGAAAACTTTCTCAACTTGATGAAGACTATAAAATCCTAAATCTAACATATACTTAATGGTGATAAATTTACCGTTTAAAAAATTGCCTTTATTTGCAAATGATACTATTATCTACAAAAGAACTGGCAAAAAGAAAACTCTTAAAACTAAAAGAGATTATACCAAGGTTGTAAAATACAGGGTTAATACACAAAAATCAGTTTCTTTCCTGTATGCTAACAATGAACAACTGGAATTAAAGTTAGATACTAGATATAAATATAACAAAATATGCATAAGATATAAAAGAAGAAAACTACAAACCTCTGATGAATAAAATTAGAGAAGTAAATCAATGGTAATATGTTCCATATTTATGGATAGGAATACTCAATATTGTCAAGATGTCAGTTCTTCCCAATGTGATCCAAATCAAAATACCAACGAGTTATTTTATGGCTATCAACCAACTGATTCTAAAGTTTATATGAAGAGGCAAAAGACCCAGAATATCCAACACAATATTAAAGCAGAAGAACAAAATTGGAGGACTGCTGCTACCCAACTTCATAACTTAATATTAAAAGGTTACAGTAATCAAGAAAACATAGAATTGATGAAAGAATAGACAAATAGATCAATGAAATAGGGAGCCTAGAAACAGACTCCCATTTATATAGTCAACAAAGGAGGAGAGGTAATATGATGGAGCAGAGATAATCTCTTCAACAAACACATCTGGAACAACTGGACATCCACAAAGTCAAAAAATTAATCTAGACACAGACCACGCACCCATCATCAAAATCAACTCAAAATGGATCACAGACTTAGTTAGCTGTAAGGCTCAAAACTGTAAAAGTTTTTTAAGGCAACATAGGAGCAAACCTAGAAGACTTAGAGCATGGTGATGCTTTTTTTAGAGACAACACCAAAGACATAACCCATAAAAGAAATATTTGATAAGGTGAACTTCATTAAAATTAAAAAAACTTCTGCTCCATAAAAGACAGTATCAACAAAATTAGAAGACAAGCCACATTTTCAAATATTTTTCAAAATATTTTCAAAAGATACATCTGATAAAGGACTGTTACCCAAAATATACAAAGAACTCTTAACAATAAGAAACAACCTCATTAAAAAATGGGCTAAAGATCATAAAGGACACCTCACTAAAGAAGATACACAGAAATGAGCATATGAGTAAAAGCCCTACATCGTATATCATCTGAAAAATGCAAATTAAAACAACAGGATACCACTGCACATCTATCAGAATGGCCAAAATCCAGAACACTGACAGCACTGAATGCCAGTGACGTGTGCAGCAACAGGAGTTTTTGTTTATTGATAGTGAGAATGTAAAATGGTACAATGACTTTGGAAGACAATTTGCTGGTTTCTTATAAAACTAAGGGCTTCCCTCATAGCTCAGTTGGTAAAGCATCTGCCTGTAATGCAGGAGACCTGGGTTTGATTCCTGGGTCAGAAAGATCCACTGGAGAAGGGATAGGCTACCCATCCCAGTATTTTTGGGTTTCCCTTGTGGATCAGCTGGTAAAAAATCCACCTGCAATGTGGGAGACCTGGGTTCGATCCCTGGGTTGGGAAGATTCCCTGGAGAAGGGAAAGGCTACCCACTCCATTATTCTGGCCTGGAGAATTCCGTGGACTGTATAGTGTATGTGTGTGTGTATATATATATATATGAACTAAGCATACCATATGTATAAAACTAAGCATACTCTTGCCACACGATTCATCAGTCATGCTCCTTGCTATTTACCCGAAGAAGCTGAAAACTTAAATTTATGCAAAAACCTACACAAGGATGTTTATATCAACTCTTTTTTTTTATAATTGCCAAAATGTAGAAGCAACCAAGATGTCTCTTAGTAGATGAATGGATAAATGAACTTTGATATATCCAGACATGGAATGTTATTCAATGTTAAAAATAAATGAACTATCAAGCCATTTTCTGAGAAGACACAGAGGAAACTTGAGGGTGTACTATTTAGTGAAAGAATCCAACTGAAAAGGCTGCTATATGATAATCCAGGAAAGGCAAAACTATGGAGACAATAAAAAGAGCAGTGGTTGCCAGAGCTGGCAGGGAGAGATGAAAAGGCAGAGCACAGAGAGTTACGAGTGCAGTAACAATACTCTGTGTGGTAATTGTAATGATGGATTTGCTGATTGATTTTTCCAAACACATAGAATGTACAACACCAAGAAAAGGTAAACTTTTGGACTTTTGAGTTATTATGATAAGTAACTGTAGGTTTATCCTTGTTTAAAAGAAAAAGTACCACTCTGGCAAGTGATATTGAGGATGACGGGGACTATGTGTGTGTGGGACCAAGGAGTATATGAAAAATCTCTATGCCCCCGTCCCAATTTTGTTGTAAACCTAAAAATGCTCAAAAAGTAAAATGCTTGAACAATAGCATCCATCATTTTTAAGAATGAAGAATTGGCCTTTGAATTCTGCTACATTACTCCTCTGCTCAGACAATGAATCTTGCTATCCAAATGTGGGAAGGACATGTATGAGTCCTGGCAATCTTGATTATGAACTTGAAATTTAATTATTTAGATATTATAATACCTGCACTTTTCTTGGGTCTCAGTTTAGGAAAAAAATCAATGCAAGGAACTGGAAGATTCATTTCTGAAATAGAAAAGCATAGAAGAAATTTCATAATTGCTAAAATTTTAATCTGTCTTTACTACTTACAATATTACCTTAGGAAAATCATGTAATTTTTTAGAAGCAAAATTTATCAACTTATAAAATAGAGGCTAATGATATTTTCCTCAAATGATTGTGATATTTCAAACTAAATAAGATCATTCATACAAAGCATCATCACATTTCCAAAAATATTATATTTTTGGAATGTTGGTATCATTGGCCACTCTTCCTCTGTTTTTGAAACAAGATATATCTAATAGTTGCTTGGTTTGCAGTGGACTCTGTTCAAATTAAACTTTAAGAAATATATAATTATATATACAATGTTTTATTAAATCATTGATAATTTTACTCTCTAAATATTATTTAAACTATAACATTATTGATATACCACTTTGTGACTGCTATTATTTTTAACAATTATACATTTCCATGTGTAATATCAGCCCAAACTTTACCTATATATTCTATAAATAAATATTTATAAGAATCTATGATATATTCACTTACATATACATATATGTTCATTGCTTAAGCACTATCTGTTTTCAGAAAGATTTATTTTGCAGTGCTAAAAAAGAAAAAAGTTAAATCCATATCTAAATTTTCAAGTCTATTTGTGAAACTGGTTGTTTTCAGAGGGTGATACAGGCTATAATAAACTTTATTATAACCGTAAGCCCACATAGTTGAAAGCCTTTACTTTCTTGAGAATGAAGACATCAGATTAGGAGATATTCATAAAAAGATGTTATGAAGTAACTCTACCTAGAATAACACATTAAAAAGGTCATTGCACCGTTGTGTAATGCTAGTGAAAGAATATACAGCAAATTCATGGCTGTATATAGGAGTAGGAGCCAGCCCTAGTGAATGAATGAACATTAACCTCATGAAACATTGCCAGGAGATGCTACAAGGGAAAATTACAGACAGCAAGTGCTAGGGCCACTCGTTTATTTGTGAGCTTAGTTAACCCGTATTTATTGTCGTCTATATTGTGCTAGATTGTTTGTCAACCTTTCCTCATTATCAATCCCCGAATTGTACTCCATTACTATGATAGTGAAGAGTCCACTTGCAACGCAGGAGACGTGAGTTGGATCCCTGGGTCAGGAAGATCCCCTGGAGAAGGAAATGGTAACCCTCTCCAATATTCTTGCCTGGGAAATCCCATGGACAGAGGAGCCTGATGGGCTACAGTCCATGGGGTTGCAGAAGAGCTGGACTTGACTTAGTGACTAAACAACAACAAACCATTCACTGAGTTTTGTTTTTGTTTTTGTTTTTGTTTTTTTGATGGTGATTTCACCCCCACTGAGAATGCATGTACTGTCTGCCAGTAACAGGGGTGAACAAAGCAGGCGAAATTTCTGTCCTCAGAGAGCTGGCAGTTTAACAGGTAGACAGACACACAAATAGACAATTATATATCATGAGAAGTGCTACCATAGGGGTAGCAAAGAACCAGCTAACTTATTCCAACTGGGGAAGCCATCTCCCGGCCCCAGCCCCCACAATCAGGATGGGAGCCTTTCTTCCACTGAGTGGTCAGGAGGTTGCTACAAGTGACTGCAGTTTGAGGCTTCAGTTTGAGCCAGTTTGGTTTTGAATACTTTCAAAATTAAAACGCCAGTATTATTGTTAACAAAAGAACAACTAAATTCAGTTTAAAATTTCCCCCCATGACGCTTGTGGGTTACAGTAGATTTATGTTTAATGCCTGAAAAATGCTATGAGGCTGCCTGAAGAGGCTAGCAAGCAGAGAGGGTTGCTTGGGGGAACTGACTGAACTCCCACTGAAAGATGATCAAAGGCACTTTATTCTTTAAAACCAGATGTGGAACTTGCAGTAGAGCTGATGGCCTGGGGCTATTTTAAAAGGGATGATGCCCAGGAGGGCCTCTGCCAGAGGGCATCTGCAGCAGAAAGAACCAAAGGTGAACTGTTGGATGCAAAAGCCACGGAGAGGTTGATGATGGCAGGAGAGGCCCTTGCCAGAGCCAAGGGGCTATGTTCAGAGAAGCTAGCAGAAGAATGAGGAAGACAAAAGTGCCCGTGAGAGATTTTTCAACAGCTACTATGGCCAAAGGAAACTGATGCCACAGAACATCAGGGCCAGACAAGTAAATTTGTCCTGCCCTTCCTTTCCCTTCCCGCTCCTTCCTTCCACAGCCCAGGAAATGAAAGGAAGAAGAAGGCTAAGATAGGGAAACATGCCTATCTGTGTACCTCTTTCTCTTCACAGGTATATAGCCTAATATAGGCTCAAAGAGGGAGATGAAAAAAAATTCAACCTTAAATAAATTCTAGAGATTAAATATTTTTCTTCCTGTCTTGGACACAGCAGTTACTGTGAAAGTGTTAGTTGCTCAGTTGCGTCCGACTCTTTGTGACCCCATGGACCATAGCCCACCAGGCCCCACTGTCCATGGGATTCTCCAGGCAGGAATACTGGAGTGGGTTGTCATTCCCTTCTCCAGGGTATCTTCCTAACCCAGGGACTGAACTTGAGTTTCCTGTGTTGTAGGTGGATTCTTTACCATCTGAGCCACTAGGGAAGCCCTGAAATGATACTTTGTGTTCTAGAATAGACTGGAGCAATTTTTATTATTGAAGGGTAAATAGTAAACTGTGAAACTTGCTCAGGTTTTGAGAAGTGGGAAAATTATCTCCACAGGGAGAAGTTAGTTCTGAACGGGCTGTGTGGGGAGAGCACAGGTTGCTTCTGATTGCCGTCTAGGAGGCCTGTGTGTTCAAGGGACCAGTCATGCTTAAGCATGATGAGAGCCATGGGCAGGTCAAGAGCAAAGTGACACTGTTTCAGAAGTTGGTATGAGACCAGCCAGGCCTACTGGGCATGTGGCAAACTCAGCAGGAGCTAAGGGGAGGTTGAATCCGCAGGGCAAGGGTACTGAGCTGTGGAAGAGTAGATTCCAGATGAGAGGAGGCAGACGTCACCAACAGAAGTGGGGTATAAGTTCAGAGATGGCTGAGTCAGCCATGCTTCACTGATACCCACCAAACACTGATGCTGGAACCATGGAGAACCTGAGTGACTCTGCACTGGTCATCAGACTCTTTCCTCCATCTCCCCAGATGCACTGTACCCCTAAACTCTACCTTAGAGAGAAGAACTAGGAGAGTCTGAGCAACAGTCCCCCAAGCTGATCTTTACCTAGAAGGGACTATTTTATTGCACAAATTTATCAACAAGATTGGACATTTGTTCTTAGTTCCAAGGAACTAGGTTTCCCTGCCACCTAGACAGTGAGGATGTCTGAGGAGAATCAGAGCAGTTTTAGACAAAATAAGCATTTTCCCTGCCCTTGAAATTGCAAATAAGTATATTCTGTGGTGCCTTACCTCCACATTTGGCCCAAGCACTTTAAATAACATAACTAAAATGTGGATACATGGTGTAATTCTTATTAATTTGCTTTCTCCTTTTACCAGAGATTAGTACATTTTCCTACCGTCACTGATGAGAAGTAGAGACGTCCTGGCTCCAGTTCTTATTTTCAATGTGATTTTTTCCATGAGGTTCTTGCTTTACTTTACAACACTTGGTGTGCAGTGGTAATCAATACAGGTCAACTGAACCAAAAAGGCATCTTCTATTACATCATGTGTTTGAAATATGATTTCCAGCCTCTGTAGGTACCCATCTACTTCCTGAAGTCTGATTCCCAGTTTATTAAGCTGAACATCTTAACTATAGCATCTGCTTTTACTCTTACTGAAACCCTTTTTTTATTTCATCTTTTTTGTCTCTGCAGTTCATACTCTTGTGCTCTGCATATGATTTCCAAATGGGAGATATATCTCTCTCTCTAGTTATGAAATATTTTAGGCATTTATCTAGAGCTCTACATTAATCGTTGCTTGGATTGGTTTTCTTAACGGTCTAGACTTCTATCTTGTACTGCTCTTTGCATCCTACTTCCCTTGGAAATCTTCTAAAGAAAGCCTCTGCGGATAGTGTGACCACAGGTGTAACCTCAGAGATCTCGAGTTCTTTCTGTTCTGGCTGATATTGACATGATGGCCATTTGCTGTACCTACCTGTGTGTCCCCTGTGATGGTCATAACTTTGTGCTTATGATACCTAATCATAGTTCCTAAAAATTTCCCTTTGAACTCAGCCCTCCTGAAAGGACTATAATCTTCTCACCATAGTTTTGGACATGAATAACTTTGGGCATTGGGTGGCTATGAAAACTCCCTTTATGGGAATTATATTTTTTTCCCATTCCTGGTATCTGTGCCTTTGTTTCCTTCCCTCCCGTATTGACCTATGTTACCAATGTGATTGCAGAGAGAAATATCAATAATCTCAGATATGCAGATGACACCACCCTTATGGCAGAAAGTGAAGAGAAACTAAAAAGCCTCTTGATGAAGGTGAAAGAGGAGAGTGAAAAAGTTGGCTTAAAGCTCAACATTCAGAAAACGAAGATCATGGCATCCAGTCCCATCACTTCACGGGAAATAGATGGGGAACAGTGGAAACAGTGTCAGACTTCATTTTTTGGGGCTCCAAAATCACTGCAGATGGTGATTAAAGCCATGAAATTAAAAGATGCTTACTCCTTGGAAGGAAAGTTATGACCAACGTAGATAGCATATTGAAAATCAGAGACATTACTTTGCCAGCAAAGGTCTGTCTAGTCAAGGCTATGGTTTTTCCAGTGGTCATGTATGGATGTGGGAGTTGGACTGTGAAGAAAGCTGAGCTCTGAAGAATTGATGCTTTTGAACTGTGGTGTTGGAGAAGACTCTTGAGAGTCCCTTGGACTGCAAGGAGATCCAACCAGTCCATTCTAATGGAGATCAGCCCTGGGTGTTCATTGGAAGGACTGATGCTAAAGCTGAAACTCCAATACTATGACCATCACACGCGAAGAGTTGACTCATTGGAAAAGACCCTGATGCTGGGAGGGGTTGGGGGCAGGAGGAGAAGGGGATGACAGAGGATGAGATGGCTGGATGGCATCACCGACTCGATGCACATGAGTTTGGGTGAACTCCGGGAGTTGGTGATGGACACGGAGGCCTGGCATGCTGCGATTCATGGGGTCACAAAGAGTCAGACACGACTGAGTGACTGAACTGAACTGAACCGAACCATTGTGATAATGCAGAACTGAAGATGTATGACTTCTAATGTAGGTCACAAAAGATATGTGGCTTCCACCTTGCCCAGTCTTGTATGACTTATTCTTAGTGAAACCACCCATGGTATCATGAGGGCACTCAGGAGCCCTATGGATAGATTTGTGTGGTGAGGAGTTATCCTCCTGCCAATAGCCAACATCAGCCTGCTAACCATGAGAGCAAACCAACTTGGAAGATCTTTCTTCTTCCTGATGCAGCTACAGTTGCATCTTGACTATAACTTCACGAGAGACTCTGGGCCAGAACCCCAGGTAGGTAAGGTGCTTCCTGAAACATGGAAATTATGTGTGATAGTAAGCATATATTGTTGTTTTAAGCTACCACGTTTTAGAATGATTTTTTTTACGCAGCAATAGATAACTCTCATCTTAGGTCTGTAGTGAATTTAATGTGAAAAGCATGATAGAATATAGTGTTGACTTGAGGAAAAATAATTTGGGAAATAATAACAAGGTTACTTTAAAAAATCCAACAAGAGACAGTGATCTTGGAAGATGAAGAACAATGGTGATGACATCAAGGTTACACCATGAGTTAAAAGAAGTAGTCATTGATTAAGGCTGCCAAGAAGGGAAGAAAATATGTTTAAGAGAAATTAGCGTGTGCAATGGTTTTCAAAAAGAAAAAATAAATTCCTATTACTTTGTCCATGGAAAGAAAAAGATGCTGAAGAAGCTAAAGGGGTACTCATCATGAATTAAAATTGTCTTTACCCTTGCAAGAGTTACCAGTGATTATTTTTTAAATTAATTAATTTATTTTAATTGGAGGCTGATTACTTTACAATATTGTGGTGGTTTTTGCCATACATTGACATGAATCAGCCATGGATATACATCCCCCATGTACACCCCATGGGTGTACATCCTCCCTCCCCATCCCATCCCTCAGGGTCATCCCAGTTCACTGGCTTTGAGTGCCCAGTTTCATGCATCAAACTTAGACTGGTGATCTATTTCACATATGGTAATAAACATATTTCAATGCTATTCTCTCAAATCATCCCACCCTTGCCTTCTCCCACAGATTCCAAAAGCCTGTTCTTTATATCTGTGTCTCTTTTGCTGTCTCACATATAGAGTCGTTGTTAACATCTTTCTAAATTCCATATATATGCATTAATATACTGTATCGGTGTTTTTCTTTCTGACTGACTGACTGACTTCACTTAATAGGCTCCAGTTTCATCCACCTCATTAGAACTGATTCAAATGCACTCTTTTTAATAGCTGAGTAATATTCCATTGTGTATATGTACCACAACTTCCTTATCCATTCATCTGGCAATGGACATCTAGGTTGCTTCCATGTCCTAGCTATTGTAAACAGTGCTGCAATGGACATTGTGGTACACATGTTTCTTTCAATTCTGGTTTCCACAGTGTGTATGCCCAGCAGTGGGATTTCTGGGTTGTATGGCAGATCTATTTTCAGTTTTTTAAGGAATCTCCACACTGTTCTCCATAATGGCTGTACTAGTTTGCATTACCACCAACAGTGTAAGAGGGTTCCCTTTTCATCACATCCTCTTCAGCATTTATTGTTTGTAGACTTTTTGACAGCAGCCATTCTGATCGGCATGAGATGGTATTTCATTGTGGTTTTGATTTGCGTTTTTCTAACAATGAATGATGTTGAGCATTTTTTCATGTGTTTGTTAGCCATCTGTAGGTCATCTTTGGGGAAATGTCTCTTTAGTTCTTTGGCCCATTTTTTGTTTGGGGTCATTTATTTTTCTGGTATTGAGCTGCATGAGCTGTTTGTATATTTTTGAGATTAATTCTTTGTCAGTTGCTTCGTTTGCTATTATTTTCTCCCACTCTGAAAGCTGTCTTTTCACCTTGCCTATAGTTTTCTTCATTCTGCAAAAGCTTTTAAGTTTAATGAGGTCCAATATTTTTATTTTTGCTTTTATCTCCATTATCTGGGAGGTGGGGCATAGAGGATCTTGCTCTGATTTATGTCAGAGAGTGTTTTGCCTGTGTTTTCCTCTAGGAATTTTGTAGTTTCTGGTCTAACATTTAGATCTTTAATCCATTTTGAGTTTATTTTTGTGTATGGTATTAGAAAGTGTTCTAGTTTCATTCTTTTACAGGTGGTTGACCAGTTTTCCCAGCATCACTTGTTAAACAGATTGTCTTTTCTTCATTGTAGATTTTTGCCTCCTTTGTCAATTTAAGGTGTCCATGGGTGTGTGGATTTATCTCTGGGCTTTCTATTTTGTTCCATTGATCTATCTTTCTGTTTGTGCCAGTACCATACTGTCTTGATGACTGTGGCTTTGTAGTATAGTCTGAAGTCAGGCAGGTTGATTCCTCCAGTTCCATTCTTCTTTCCCAAGATTGCTTTAGCTATTCGAGGTTCTTTGTATTTCCATACAAATTGTGAAATTATTTGTTCTAGCTCTGTGAAAAATGCCTTTGGTAGCTTGATAGGGATTGCATTGAGTCTATGGCCACCCACTCCAGTACTCTTGCCTGGAAAATCCCATGGATGGAGGAGCCTGGTAGGCTGCCCGTCCATGGGGTCACTAAGAGTCAGACACGACTGAGCAACTTCACTTTCATGCATTGGAGAAGGAAATGGCAACCCACTCCAGTGTTCTTGCCTGGAGAATCCCAGGGACGGCAGAGCCTGGTGGGCTGCCGTCTATGGGGTCGCACAGTTGCACATGACTGAAGTGACTTAGCAGCAGCAGCAGCATAGATTGCTTAGGGTAGTATACTCATTTTCACTATATTGATTCTTCCGATCCATGAACATGGTATATTTCTCCATCTATTTGTGTCCTCTTTGATTTCTTTCATCAATGTTTTATAGTTTTCTATATAGGTCTTTTGTTTCTTTAGGTAAATTTATTCCTAAGTATTTTATTCTTTATCGTAATTTTGAATAGGATTATTTCCTTAATTTCTCTTTCTGTTTTCATTGTTAGTGTATAGGAATGCAAGGGATTTCTTTGTATTAATTTTATATCCTGCAAGTTTACTATATTCATTGATTAGCTCTAGTAATTTTCTAGTGGTATCTTTAGGGTTTTCTTTGTAGAGGATCTTTGTCATCTTCAAACAGTGAGAGTTTTACTTCTTTGTTTCCAATCTGGATTCTTTTTATTTATTTTACTTCTCTGATTGCTGTGACTAAAACTTCCAAAAAATATGTTGAATAGTAGTGTGAAGGTGGGCACCTTTGTCTTGTTCCTGACTTCAGGGGAAATGCTTTCAATTTTTCTTCATTGAGAATAATGTTTGCTGTGGGTTTATCATATATGGCTTTTATTGTGTTGAGATATGTTCCTTCTATGCCTGCTTTCTGGAGAGTTTTTATCATAAATGGGTGTTGAATTTTATCAAAGGCTTTCTCTGCATTTATTGAGATAATCATATGGTTTTTATCCTTCAATTTGTTAATGTGGTGTTTCACATTGATTGATTTGTGAACACTGAAGAATCTTTGCATCCCTGGGATAAAGCCCACTTGGCCATGATGTATGATCTTTTTAATATGCTGTTTGATTCTGTTTGCTAGAATTTTGTTGAGGATTTTTGCATCTATGTTCATCAGAGATATTGGCCTGCAGTTTTCTTTTTTCGTGTGGTATCTTTGTCTGGTTTTGGTATCAGGGTGATGGTGGCTTCATAGAATGATTTTGGGATTTTTACCTTCCCCTGCAACTTTCTGGAAGAGTTTGAGTAGGATAGGTGTTAGCTCTTCTCTAAATTTTGTGTAGAATGCACCTGTGAAGCTGGCTCCTCCTGGGCTTTTGTTTGTTGGAAGATTTTGGTTACAGTTTCTATTTGTGTGCTTGTGATAGGTCTGTTAAGATTTTCTATTTCTTTCTGGTTCAGTTTTGGAAAGTTAAATTTTTCTAAGAATTTGTCCATTTCTTCCAAGTTGTCCACTTTATTGGCATATAGTTGCTGATAGTAGTCTCTTATGATCCTTTGTATTTTGTGTTGTCTGTTGTGATTTCTCCATTTTCATTTCTAATTTTGTTGATTTGTTTCGTCTCCTGTTTTTTCTTGATGAGTGGCTAATGGTTTGTCTATTTTGTTTATCTTCTCAAAGAACCAGCTTTAATTTTGTTGCTTTTTGCTATAGTCTTTGTCTCTTTTTCATTTATTTCTGCTCTAATTTTTATGATTTCTTTCCTTCTACTAACCCTGGAGTTCTTCATTTCTTCTTTTTCTAGTTGCTTTAGGTGTAAAGTTATTTATTGATTTTTCTCTTGTTTCTTGAGGTAAGCTTGTATTGCTATGAACCTTCCCCTTAGCACTGCTTTTACTGAATCCCATAAGTTTTAGGTTGTTGTGTTTTCATTTTCATTTGTTTTTATGCATATTTTGATTTCTTCCATGATTTTGTTGGTTATTCAGAAGTGTTTTATTTTTCCTCCGTATGTTTGTGTTTTTAATAGTTTTTTTCCTGTAGTTGATATCTAATCTTACCACATTGTGATCTGAAAAGATGCTCGAAATAATTTCAATTTCTTTGAATTTATTAAGGCTAGATTTATGGCCCAGGATGTGATCTATCCTGTAGAATGTTTTGTGTGCACTTGAGAAAAAGGTGAAATTCATTGTTTTGGGGTGAAATGTCCTATAGATATCAATTGGGTCTAACTGGTCCATTGTATCATTTAAAGTTTGTGTTTCCTTGCTAATTTTCTGTTTGGTTGATCTATCCATGGGTGTGAGTGGGTATTAAAGTCTCCCACTATTATTGTGTTTCTGTTAATTTCCCCTTTCATACTTGTTAGCATTTGTCTTGCATATTGAGGTGCCCCTATGTTGGGTGCATATATATTAATAATTGTTGTATCTTCTTCTTGAATTGATCCTTTGATTATTATGTAGTGTCCTTTTTTGTCTCTTTCATGGCCTTTATTTCAAAGTCTATTTTATCTGATATGAGTATTGCTACTCCTGCTTTCTTTTGGTCTTCATTTGCATTAAATATATTTTCCCAGACCTTCACTTTCAGTCTGTATGTGTCCCTTGGCTTGAGGTGGGTCTCTTGTAGACAGCATATATAGGGGTCTTATTTTTGTATCTTTCAGCCAGTCTTTGTATTTGTTTGGGGCATTCAACCCATTTACATTTAAGGTAATTATTGATAAGTATGATCACGTTGCCATTTACTTTGTTATTTTGAGTTTGAGTTTATACACCTTTCCTGTGTTTCCTATCTAGAGAAGATCTTTTAGCATTTGTTGAAGAGCTGGTTTGGTGGTGCTGAAATCTCTCAGCTTTTGCTAGTCTGTAAAGCTTTTGATTTCTCCTTCATATCTGAATGAGCTCCTTGTTGAGTATAGTAATCTGTGTTGTAGGTTTTTCTTTCATTACTTTAAGTATGTCCTGCCATTCCCATCTGGCCTGAAGAGTTTCTATTGAAAGATCAGCTGTTATCCTCATGGGGTTCCACTTGTTTGTTGCTTTTCCCTTGCTGATTTTAATGTTTGTTCTTTGTGTTTTATCTTCATTAGTTTGATTAATATGTATCTTGGGGTGTTTTGCCTTGGGTTTATCTGTTAGGGACTCTCTGGGTTTCTTGGACTTGGGTGGTTATTTACACCGCCATTTTGGGGAATTTTTCAACTATTATCTCCTCAAGTATTTTTTCAGGCCCTTTCTTTTTGTCTTCTTCTGGAACTCCTATGATTCGAATGTTGGAGTGTTTAACATTGTCCCAGAGGTCTCTGAGATTTCCTCATTTCTTTTAATTCTTTTTCCTTTTTCCTCTCTACTTTATTTCCACCATTCTATCTTCCACCTCACTTATCCTATCTTCTGCCTCAGTTATTCTACTGTTGGTTGCTTCAGAGTGCTTTTGATCTCAGTTATTGCATTATTCATTATTGATTGACTCTCTATTTCTTCTAGGTCCTTGTTAAACATGTCTTGCATCTTCTCAATCCTTGTCTCTAATCTATTTATCTGTAACTCCATTTTGTTTTCAAGATTTTGGATCATCTTTACTATCATTATTCTGAATTCTTTTTCAGGTAGACTCCCTATCTCCTTCTCTTTTGTTTAGTTTGGTGGGCATTTTTATCTTGTTCCTTTACCTACTGAATATTTTTCTGCCTTTTCATTTTGTTTAGATTGCCCATTGTGTTTGGGGTGCCCTTTCTGTAGTCTGGAAGTTTGTGCTTCCTCTTTATTGTGGAGCCTGCTCCCTGTTGATAGGGTTGGACTAGTGGCTTGTCAAGGTTTCCTGGTTAGGGGAGCTTGTGTCTGTGTTCTAGTGGGTGGAGCTGGATCTCTTCTCTCTGAAGTTCAATGAAGTATCCAGTAGTGAGTTTTGGGGTGTCTGTAGGTTTGGTATGGCTTTGGGCAGCTTGTCTTTTAATGCCCAGGTTTTGTTCCTGCTTTGCTGGAGAATTAGCATGATATGTCTTGTTCTGAAACTTGTTGGCTCTTGGGTGGAGCTTGGTTTCAGTGTAGGTATGGAGGCTTTTGGATGAGCTCTTGTCTATTAGTGTTCCCTGGAATCAGGAGTTCTCTGATGTTCTCAGGTTTTATAGTTAAGCCTCCCGCCTCTGGCTTTCAGTCTTATTCTTACAGTAGGCTCAAGACTTCTCCATCCATACAGCACAAATAATTAAACATCTAGGTTAATGGTGAAATGATTCTCCAGAGCAAGGGACACTCAGGGAGGTTCACAGAGTTACATGGAGAAGAGAAGAGGGAGGGGGGAGATAGAGGTGACCAGGAGGAGAAGAAGGGGAGTCAAAAGGGGAGAGACCAGTCTAGCCAGTAATCAGTTGCCTAAGTGTTCTCCACAGCCTGGAACACTCAGAGAGATTCACAGAGTTAAGTAGAGAAGAGAAGGGGGGACAGAGGAGATAGAGGTGACCTGGGGGACAAAAGGGAGAGTCAAAGGGGAGAGAGTAATCAAGCCAGTAATCACACCCCTAATTGAAAATGGATACTGAAGATTAGATTCTTAAAGGTACAAATAGATAACAAATACCAAAAAGCAAAGATTAAAAATCTAGAGTAGAGGTTAGACTCTCAAAAATACAATATTAAAAATGCAAAGCAAAATCAATCACAAAATTATTATATATATATATATATATATATATATATATATACATAATTTGCTTTACAATAGGGTCTTTTTTTGCAAGGTAATAGTAGGTTATAAAAATGAAAATTAAAGGAGTAATAAAGAACTTAAGTTTTAAAAAAATTAAAAAATGATAATAGTAAAAATATGTCTAGGAATTTCTCTGAAGCTGTTGTGGACAGTGTGGGGTCAGTTCAGTTTCAGATAGTTCCTTGTTCCAGCTTGTACTTGTTCTCAAGGTCCATAGGCCCCCTCCAATGCTTAGTCAATGTTAACTACAGGGTTTTAATCTGTTGTGCCTTTCCCTTCCAGAGCATTTCCCTCTTCTTTGTTTATTTTGGCTTTCTCTATTTGCAAGTCTCTTCAGTGTCTAATTTCCACCCTGACACAAGGGGGAGAAGGTGGTCACTTACTCAGGCTTACTTGCTCAGTTGTGTTGTGAGAGGGGGGAGGAACACTGCAAAGAAATATCACTGGCGTGTGTGGGGAGTGCTCACAGTATATGGACCACACTGGGTTTGCCCCAGCTCACAGCGGCGTGTGCTTTCTGGGTCTACACTGCTTGGGCTCCAGGGTGCTCTGCAGGGCATTGTCCAAAGTGGGCCCAGGTCTAAGCCACTCAGGTTCATACTCTCAGGTACTCCACAAGGGCACAGACTTGGTTGGGCCTGTGTTTTGTGCATTTCCAAGGTGGGAGCAGCTCAGGTGACCATAGCTTTGTGAGCACACTGTCCCAGATGGGCTGAGCATCTTAATCACCCCCCACCCCCCGGTCCAGGCCACTCAGTTTCCCGGGTGGGCCATGAGAACACCGTCTCAGGTGTGCTGTGTGTCTACTCTGGGGAGCTGATCTCAGGTTGTGACCCTCCTGGCAGATGTCAGCCATCCAGCATCCCGGGAAGACGTGGTTGGCAACTGGGAGCCTGTTCACAGTTTGGTGGAGGATGCCGGTCTCTGGGGCTGAGAATACAGCAGCCCCTTACCTTCTGGCTCTGGCTGTTGCATGCCTGCCTCTCTGCCTCTGGCGGGGGAGAGGTGCCTGTATGCAGTCAGCTAGCTCTCCTTTGGTATTCGCTCAATCCTTGTTCTGTGAGGGGGCCAGGCTGAGAGTTAGAGCCTTTTGTGGGAAAGTTCTCTCTCTCTTTTGTTTTTCCCCACTCTGGCAATCCCACAGTTTGGGTTGCTATCTCACATTAGCTCCCTCAGATTGTCCTCAGGGCATTCAGGCCCGGTCCTTACCCTAAGGATGGATGATGCCGCCCGCACCTCCCTGTCCAGCCCCGGCTCGCTGGTGACAGATGCGAGTGTCTGGGCTACTTCGCTGGCAGTTGCGGTTAGGTGCCTATTCTATGGGGTTTTTTTTTCCCTCCCAGTTATGTTGCCTTCTGAGATTCCAAAACTCCCCAGGGACCTGCCTATGAGAGGGTTTCCTACTGTTTGGAAACTTCTCCTCCTTCACAACTCCCTCCCCAGGACAGATCTTTGTCCCTAACTCTTTGTCTCTCTTTTTGTCTTTTATATTTTGTCCTACCTCCTTTTGAAGAGACTGGGCTGCCTTTCTGGGTGACTGGTATCTTCTGCCAGTGTTCAGAAGTTGTTTTGTGGAAGTTGCTCAGCATTCAAATGATCTTTTGATAAATTTGTGGGGGAGAAAGTGATCTCCTCGTCCTATTCTTCTGCCATCTTGGGACCACCCCCTTCCCAGTGATTTTTTATTATACTTCTCTTACAATGACTCAGACACCATTCATAAACTACAGTAAACAATGCATCAACACACATATTACTTTTGTCCAGAAAAATAAGCAACACATATGTTACACAGAAGATATTTATCAGTTGATAAACCATTTGATTACAAAATAAGAGCATACATTTTGGCAGAGATTAATATGTGGTGATTTAGGTTGGTCAGAGCTGATAAAGCCATACTCCACTCACAGGCAGACTCTAAAGCTAATTGAGTTTTATCAAGTTGCCTCAGCAATGCTGGAGTACATCATGAAATACTTGAAAGCAGCTGTTACAACATATTTCAATTCCCTGGAAACCTCTTCCCACTCAGAAGGCCCCATATCATCAGGGACTATTCTAGTCTGTATTCTAGAAACATATATACCTGGTTTACACACCCCAAACTTGACAAATGCATTTCTCATTAGCACAGGACTAACAGCCTGTTAATGAAAACTAAGAATTATTAACCATACAATACAGGGCAATTTAATATTTGAGACTAAAAGATACAGTAACAAAGGTCCCCTGTTGCGATTACCAGAAACATATGCACCGTCTGTAGAGAAATATTTACAAGGTCATGGGCTAGGTTACAGATGGACCAGCATAATGTTACCATAGGCATCAACTAAAATAGATTTCTCTGCAGGGAATCTTGACAGCAGCGTAGTTAAAAGCAACAACTCCTGTATATCCATTTAGTATAGCAATTTTGGTCATATATGAGACCTCTCGGAGTGACAAAAATGCAATGAATAGGCTTTTCCCAGAACAAATGCAGAAATAGGCTTTCCTGATACTTCTGTGGTCAATAGTATAATACCAAGACAGTCTCAGTAAATGAAATTTCTGTCAGTTTGGGCTAAGGGCTTAAGAGGTGTGGTCATTGTCATTCAGTATTTGTGTTGGATTTTCTTCCTGTTTAGCACTTCGTTCTCCTTTGTCTTCTTGCAGTGGGTTGCTGTTGCAGTGATTAAGGTGGAGTTTACCTCAGGGAGAGCTTGTATTTAATAAACAGCTTTCTTGGGAGGCTTATTCATCTCCAGTTTCAGAAAATGTCTATTTATAGGAGAAACCAATTTGATGAAAGGATTGTATAGTGTATCCACCTTAAGGAGGTCTGAGTAAGTGGAGCCTAGAGCATAGTTTAACATTAGTGTGCATCAGAGTGATCTGTGAGCTTGTTAAAATACAGATGCTCAAGACCGTCTCAGGCTTACTCAGTCAGGCTTGCTTCTGGGATGTGACCTGGCATGTATGTGTGTGTGTGTGTGTGTGTGTGTGTTTAATGAGCCACTATATAATTCTGAAATGTACTGGGTTTTGAGTACCAGTAGTTAGTGTGGAAATAAGGGCAGTCAGGGATCAGAGCTATTAGTCAGTGTCCTTTGCTTCCCACATTCAATTATAGAGAAGAGGTTTCTCTGCGCCTTGGGTACCAGGTATATGATGCCTCAGGAGAGACCCAAATAGTCTTCCTTACTTATTATCAGAACCAAGCTTGTCCCTTATGGAAGGGAATGAGGATCAAGCACCAAAGAGGAGTACCTTTAAAATAAATCATCACTTAACTTTGAGCATCAACTTTCAGATGAAAAAGGTATCTATTTGCAGCTTTCAAAGAAAGAAAAAAATTGTTCATGAGAGTCATCACATTTCATAAAATTGTTTTTCTTTGATTTTTTGTTGACATGCACTTGCCATACATTATCTTGGTTTCAGGTGTGCTACATTCATGATGTGACATTTGCAAATAATATAAATGCTCACTACACTATGATAAGTCTTGAAACCATCTGTCCCCCTATAAAGTTATTACAATATTACCGATCATATTCCTTATGTTGTATATTATATCTACATGGATTATTTATTTTAAAATGGGAGATTAGTACCTTTGAATTCCTTTCACCTATTGTACACCATCCCCCTCTGGCAACAACCCATTTGTTCTTAGTACTATTCACAATAGCCAAGATATAGCTATTGGGGATATTGGGGTACATAAATATGTACCCCAGTGGATATTGGGGTACATGAATCTTTTCAAATGTGTTTTTGTTTACTTTGGGTAGATACACAAAAATGAAAGGCCTGGATTGTATGTTAGCAATATTTTTAATTTTTTGAGTAATCTCCATTCTGTTTTCCATAGTGGCTGTCCCAGTGCCCACCAGCAGTGCATGAGGGTTCCCTTTTCTCCACATCCTTGCCAATACATGCTGCCTTTTGATAATAGACATTCTGACAGGTGTGAAGTGGCATCTCTTTGTGGTTTTGATTTGCATTTCCCTGATCATTAGTGATGTTGAGCATCTTTTCACATACCAGTTGGGCATCTGTATGCCCTCTCCGGAAAAATGTCTATTTGATTCTTTCCATTTATTAATTGAGTTGTTTGGTTTTTGATGTTGAACTGTATGAGTTCTTTGCATATTTTTCATATTAATCACTTATCAGATATATGATTTGCAAATATCTTCTCCATTCATTAGGCTGGCTTTCCATTTTATTGCTAGTTTCCTTTATTATGCAAAAGCTTTTGTGTTTGATATAGTTCCATTTGTTTATTTTTGCTTTTGTTTCCCTTGCCTGAGGAGACAGGTCAGATCATTTTATAATTTTTTGCCATCTTAACTATAACGTATCTTGATGTAGATACTCTCAGATCATCTTGTTTATGGTTCTATATCTTCCCTGAACCTGGATGTCTGTTTCCTTCCCCACATTAGGGAACTTTTCAGCTATTATTTTTTCCAAATAAGTTCTCTGTTCTTTTTTCTACCTCTTCTCCTTCTGGGATCTCTATAGTGTGAATGTTAGTATGCATGATGTAATCCCAAGTGTCTCTTAAACTACCTTCCTGTCTAAAAATTCTGTTTCTTTTTCTGTTCTGCTTGAGTAATTTCCCCTACTCCATCTTCCAGATCACTGGTTCATTCCTCTGCACCATCTAATCTGTTGATTCTTTTCTAGTGTATTTTTTATTATGGTTATTGTATTCTGCAGCTCTATTTAGTTCTTAGCCTTTTCCAACTTTTGTTTAAATTCTCACTGTGTTTATTCATCCTCCTCCCAAATTTGTTGAACTCTTTGTGATCATTACCTTGAACTCTTCATTGGGAAGATTGCTTATCTCCACTTTGTTTAGTTCTTTTATTGACGGTTTTGTCTTGTCCATTCATTTCTCTGTTTCTTTGTTGTGGGTAATTTTCTGTGTCTATTTTTACGTACCAGGCAGGTCAATTATATTTTTCCATCCGGAGATGTGGCCTTCAGCGGAAGCCATCCCATGAGCCCAGCTGTATTCTCCCCTCTGATCATCAGAACTATATGCTCTAGTATATATAGCTTTGTGGGCTTCCTGCCCCCTTCAGCTGTGCAGGTGCTGACTACCGTGCATGCACTGGTGGGTAGGGCTGGACCCTACCCCATTGGCTGTGAGACCTTGCCTTGTGTGATAGCTATGAGCCTGCTGAGTTGGGGAAGGCAGATACCCACATGGCTGGCTATATGGGCCAAGAGATCATGGGCCCAAAGGGCTGGTATTGGTTGGTCTGCTGGTAGTCTGGGCTGGGTCCCTACAAAGCTATATGTGTGGGGCCCGGAGAATGGAGAGGTTGGTCTGGCCAGTTGGTGGGTGGATAAGCCTCTGATGCTAATATATTGGCTGGAGGGAGTTTTCCAAATGGTGTTTGACAGTGTCATTATCTCTACAGTAGAAAGAGCTCCCAAAATGAGTCTCACCAATGTCTCCATCTGCAGGGAGCTTCTAGATTGCCTCCTGCCTCTCAGACAGCTTCTCCAAGATCAGCAAGTGGGTCTAACCCAGGCTTCTTTCAAACTCTGAACTTGGAGATAGAATGTGTGAGATTTTGTTCACATTCTTTAACATCAGAGTTTTCATTTCTCATAATACTCCAGCCATCCTGAATGTAAGCTCTGTTGGTTTTCTAAGCCAGATACTCTTGGGACACATCTTCCCAGTGCGAGACCCCTAGGATGGGGCGGCCGCTGTGGGGCTCTGACAGCTCACTCTTCGGGGAGGACCTCTGCAATTGTGGCATTCCTCCCATTTGTGTGTCACCAGCCTGAGTTGTGAGTCCTGGTTGTTCTGTGTCTCTACCTCTCCTATCCATCTCATTCCTTCTTCATGTTTTTAGATGTGGAAAATCTCTAGTAGTAGTTTTCAGTCATTCTCATAGATAGTTGCTCTGAAAATTGTAATTTTGCTGTGTCAGTGGCAGGAGGTGAGTTCAGGGTCTTCCTACCCAGCCATCTTGGCTGTACCACATTTCATAAAATTTAAAATTGAGCTCCCTCACAGTATGACTTATGACCTTCCAAAATTATAGTCAAATCTTTCTATATTTCTCACAAATGTCTTTTAACAAATTCTACAGTAGAGCAGGGCTTCCCTGCTGGCTCAGCAATAAACAATCCTCCTACCTAGGCAGGAGACACGGGTTCAATCCCTGGGTCAGAAAGTTCCCCTGCAGGAAGAAATGGAAACCCACTCCAGTATTCCTACCTAGAAAATCCCATAGACAGAGGAGCCTGGTGGGCTACAGTCCAGGGGTCACAGAGTCGAACACAATTGAGTACGCACACATGCATACACAATAGAGCAGGTGATATTAAACATTCTGCAGCATGAAAGGAACAAATTTCCTCATCTAGCCCTGAGGATTTCTCATTCTTATAAACAGTCACTTTTGGGATTTCAATCAGATGAGCTACCATCTTTCAAACTGTGGTTTGAAAGCTTAAGATACACTTTTTTATAAGGCACAAGAAACCAATTTATTTTCTTTCTCTCTCGCTGACCATAAGCTTGCTTTCTAGTGGTTCTTTGATTAAGAATGATAACTCCAATATCTCATATCTGAAGACACATAGGATTTGGTCAAAGGAAACAACTAACACCTCCACTGTCTCTGACAGCATCACATGGAAGCTTCAGGATGCTTATGATAATTTACAAGCTACAGGCTTTGTAGTGATTATGGATCTAAGATCTGATATTAGTTTGGCTCTTTGCAGAAGTAGTGGCTGTAAATGGATTCTGCCTTCACTATATTGTGTGAAAAGTATAGCTCCTATCCAGTTGCTTCATTAATATCCTAGATCACACATTACATAACAGTGTTCTGCTGGAAATGAACACAGGACTGGACTTTTGAGAGCATGCATTTTTGTTTCTAAGCAAATATTACCATTAGAGATTTACAAGGTATGAAGACAGCATTAAGAAAGTGAACCTAGATATTTTTGCAAGTGCCTAGGCATATAGATTCGGAGAAGGCAATGGCAACCCACTCCAGTATTCTTGCCTAGAAAATCCCATGGATGGAGGAGCCTGGTAGGCTGCAGTCCATGCGGTCACAAAGAGTCGGACATGACTGAGCAACTTCACTTTTACTTTTCACTTTCATGGATTGGAGAAGGAAATGGTAACCCACTCTGGTGTCCTTGCCTGGAGAATCCCAGGGACGGGGGAGCCTGGTGGGCTGCCATCTACGGGGTCGCACAGAGTCGGACACGACTGAAGCGACTTAACAGCAACAGGCATGTAGATTAAGTTTTGTTCTTTGTCTCAGTTTGTTCAGGTTGTCTCAGGTTGTTCTTTATCTCTTCACAGGTTGCCTGTTGTCTCAAACAAATGAATGAGAGGCCTATTTGCATTTTCCAGATTAAAACTCAAGTCAGTAATAGCTTTGGCCAGATACTGGCACAACATGGTAGTCAGATATCAAGTTCAGTGGGCAAGCATGCCACGTTAGTAACAGGAACATAAAGCCAAGAGGCAAATTGTTTCCAAGACCTTGGAGGCTTCAGGGGAGGGAAGCATAAAGAATGACCAGGGTCAGTAACAGCATTCCACAGGGAGTAACAAAAGTCATTTAAAAAGACTATAGAAATACAAAGTCCGGACTGCATTGCTGTGTCAGATGCTAGAGAATATAGCTGCATACCAAAGATAAGAGTCAAGGTCAGGTGGGGAAGATAAGATAGATTTTACCAAGTGATTTTCTTGCTGTCTCTTCTAGATTTCCTTTGGCTTGTTGTCAGTGATAAAGCTCTTGTTCTGGATGATGTGTTAAAGACACTAAATAATTCTCCAACCCTGCTTTAGCATCTCACCACAAGGCACAAAGAAAAAGACATAGAGTGTGGATTCAAGCAGTTATCATTTTTAAGTTTTATTTTTAAAACTGGCTCTCCACTTTGCATGAGGCAGGTGGAAAATTTTTTTATGCAAAGCTCTGGGGAAGATAGACTCCAGATAAAATTCTACTTTGCCTTAGCTGTTATGGAAACTAGTTTATATAAAAATCCCATCATATGGCTGAAAGGTTTTACTATTACTATCATATTCAAATGTGAAAAGTCAGAGGGATTAGATGGGAATATCATTAGAGTAAGAGTCAGATGACTGGGATTCTAATCTCAGCTAAATAAAAGTGTAAACTTAGGCAAACATTTAATCTTTTATATTAAAAAATTTTTTTGGAGTATAGATGATTGACAATATTGAGTTAGTTTCACGTGTACAGCAGTGAATCTGCTATACATATATATCCACTGTTTTTTTTATGGATAATTTTCCTGATGCTATCTTCATACCTTGCAAATCTCTAGTGGTAATAAAGCTGAATGCTCTCAAAGTCCCAATCATATTTTTTACAAAAAAATAGGCCATTACAGAGTATTAATTAGAGTTCCCTGTACTACACAGCAGGTTCTTATTAGTTATCTATTTTATATAGAGTAGTGTGTATATGTCCATCCCAACCATTTAACTGTTTTAGACTTTAGCTTCCTCATTTACTGAAATGAGGAAGCTAATCATTCATTCATTGCCTAGTAGACTTTTAGTGAGATGAAACTGTGATAATGCACATAAATAACTTCCTATCTTTCAAAATCATTGTAATAGGTGTTAACTTTAAGTTGTTAAGAACCATAAAAAGTTAGGACTGACATTTATATTGTCATTTTATAAATACTCTTACAGCATCTTTTCATAAATAAGGACCCCATAGTTCTACTTGGATGAATGATTAAGCAGATTCCCCTGCCCTCTGGTAACTTACTTTCATATAGGGAAGAGAATCATGTGTAGTGATATCTCCTGCTTGCCTCCCAAGCATCCACTTCTCCATCTCCCTTCCTGCATGGTTCTGAATTTTCAGTCTGAATGGTTCTGAGATTACTGCCTCCGCTAGTTATTATTATTGGCTTAGATCTATCTATGGATTGGTTTTGTTGTTCAGTTGCTCAGTTGTGTCTGACTCTTTGCCACCCTGTGGACTGTGGGACTGGTAACCAAATTGAGGCTCATCTAATCAAAGTGAATCTCTGACATTTTGCTTGAAATGTTGGAATGTAGACTCTTCCTTGCTAGGCTTATACTCAAAAGATGAGAAGCCTGGTATAGCAGCAACCATAGAGACAGAGCCAAGAGCTGCTTTGCAACCAGCCAAAGAGATGCAAGTCCTAGAGAGGGAACCTAGTGACATCATTTACGTTCATGATAAGAACCTTGCCATTCTCTCTCATTTTCCTAGAGATTTTGATACAAAAAGCCTGTAATCTGGGACCCCAAGGCACTTTTAAAAGTCTCTCAGAATGATCTCATTTGCACCTGGATTTGATTATTAAGGGATGGAACCAAGAGCACTTGTAGTTTTCACTAGCGAATGAAGGGTTTCTTTTGGGCATGCAGTTCTAGAAATCAGATTTGCTCATAAATCTTTGTTTCTTTTAAATTAATTTGTTCTTTTGACACACTGTACTTGCACATGCATTTACAGTTCCTCTGTTCACTAGTTTTACTATTTACCCAGTAATGATTGTGCTTTTATGTGCTTAGTCACTCAGTTGTTTCCAGCCCTCTGCGACCCTTTGGACTGTAGCCCGCCAGGCTTCTCTGTCCATGAGATTTTCAGGAAAGATTACTGGAGTGGCTTGCCATTTCCTCCTCCAGGGGATCTTCCCAACCCTGGGATCTAGTAATGATTGCTTAGTGCTAAGTGTAACCATGAGTAGTGCCCTAACATGGGAGAAGGAAGGAGGAAGGTGTGTGTTCCCTACTGGTTTCTGATAGGTTGATCTAGGTAACTTAGTGAGTGGTATTGGAATGCTCCTGTTGGCACTGTGTGAGACTGATTGTAAACCACCATTATACATGAAAAAATGATGGGTATAAATGTAATGAATGAACTTCTCTATGAGGTAAATGAGGCTTTCTAGGTAGAAAGAGGATGCAGTCACTTCCAGTTGAGGGGAGGGGGGCACATCTGGGAAGATTTTACAAAGGAAGAAGAACTTGCAGTGACCTTGAAAAACAGACTTTGGATGGAGAAGGAAAGTCAGAGACACAGAAAACAGGTGGGGAAAAGCATGTTTGGGGGACAGTCCACAGTCTGGCTGGACAGTTTCAGCTAAAGGTGTAAGGAATAGCCATGTTTATCTTCCCAGTGTAAGATAAACATTGCTGTTACACAATTCTATGCTTGTTCTTTCATGAAAATGAGGTTTGTAAAATGCTTTTTAAATGCTGTTGACACCTCATCTGTTCACGTGGGCAGCAGCCTTGTATCTGAAAGCAGTGTGGCTGTAATGTAGCAATGTTGGTGCCCTATTAAGTTTGTTGAAAAGGAGTTCTACCTGTCATGGATAGTTAGCCGCTTTGGCCTGCTCTTAAATCAACATTTAAATAAGGAAACCAGGAGACCCAAGGGACAAAAAGTCCTTGCCACAGTGTGTATCTAAGGGTTTTCCTTAAAAGAAGTGAAAAAAATAAATAAATAAGTGTTGAAAACTTAGGAGGGTTAAAGGAGTGCAAAGTATTTGCTTTTTTGCATGCTGTTCTTGGACCCAGGCCATTTTCACAGTACCCAGCGGTGTTTTCGTGTTTTCCCTAATTTATTGGTGATTTCATTTCATGACCTTTAATCCAGGAAATGCCGCATAAGAAACACACTGTGGAAACTTTCCTATCATAAATTTTAAATATACAAAAAATGGTCATCCCTGGCTACTCCAAGTATCCTAAAAATCTTGTTCCAGTGCTGATCACAGAAAATCATGAGACATTCCAAAGGCATAGGAAAGAACATTTTCCCTCATTTGATCTGATTACACCTATTATGTTTCAATTAAGATACATTTATAATATAATGCATTTGTTTTAAATGTAATATGACTTAATAGCTCCTTTAGCTATCTCAGGAACAAATGTTCATTCCATAGGACCAGCTAGGCTGTCCCAGGTTTCTTCCTCAAATGGAATTTTTTGCTTAGCACATTAAGTATAACACAGCTCTGATATCTTTGATACCTTGTACTGCTTTGATCTGATTTTCTCCTGTCCTTTACGCCCCACCTAGCATTTCAACTGATGTTTGTTCCCATCTAGAGTTTCTTTTAATTTTGGCTTCTGGTGTCATGCTTCCTGGTTTCTTACCTAATCCGATCCTTTCTATGACTTAGCCTCACTCCCAGATTCCAAGTTACCTGCTTTGGTCCCTACTGTGGCTCACCTGTTGAGTTAGGTCTCTCATCTGCCCCTTTCTGTGGAACTCTCTGCTTCTGCTGCATTTTGCAGATGACAGATCTGGCTGCCTCCTGATGGAATGTCAACTCTAATTTAGCCCTTTCAGATGGAGGAAGATCTAATGCCTCTGGTTCTGGCAAATATTCATTTTTTCCTTTCATCTAGGTTTTATCAACATTAAAATTCATGAAGGACTTTTTTTTTAATAAAGCAAAATTTCTAGACATAATCTTCCCAGAGTATACCCACATGGAGGAAAGCAGACAACCTCGTACAATCTTAGGATCTTTGTTTCTTTATCACAAGATATAATTTGGAGTTATAGTTGCCACATCATGAAAATGTATTATGCGTAAAGTTAAATGGTACTATCACAAAAATTAATCTAGATATTCAAAAATAATTCTTCAATTATCAGGGATTTGTTTAGTTAGTTAAGATGCTCACTATCAGTTTTGGGCACCATGATGGTGATATAGATTTTCCTGACTTTGCTTCCCTCCCAAGAAGAAAAACTAACATTTATTCAATGTGAGTGAACATGGCGGGTAGAGCTGAAGCACACCCATGCACCTCAGAGACCAAGACAGGCTGCATTAAAAGGTAAAAAAATAGCTCCATGTTGGCTATGTTGTCCTATCCCAGAACAGGCTAGCACAGGATCTGCAGAGAGATGTCTTCAGAGCCTCCATTTGCCCCAGTGGTGAAAGAGAATCCAAGGGGGGCAGCCAGATTCCCCCAGCATTGCAAGTCAATTTCTGGGAGTCCCTACTCTCACCTTGGGGATTATAGGAAGATCTGAGAATCCAGTCTCTGGGAATCTGACTGGAATAGAGAAGTGGGGAGGGGCTTGCAGAAACCAGCAGAGGAATCTTGGCCAACCAAGTTCATGCTGACAGAGCCATGTAGTCACCCCAACTAGTGGATTTGCTTGTCTGCAGAACCAAGTCAGGAGTGTACTCCGATCAAGGAACTTGACTGGGTGCAGATTTATCTGATCCAGACTCTCAAGAGAGGAGTTTTGCCCAGTTTTCCATGTCTAGGCAAGGTGCTGACTCACTGCCCCACCCACTGTGACAGTGGAGAGTGCCATCTAGCCCTGTCTGATTGAAAGGGCTGGTGACAACTCCAATGTGGCCCATTGGCCCTTGAGTAGAGACAAGGGCTGACAGAGCTAATGGTTTGCAAGGCCAAGCCAGTGGTCCTGTTCAGCCAGGGAACTTGGGGTATAGGTCAGCTTAAGACAGCAAATGGAGCTTTCCTGGTTCTAGAACTGCTGCTACTGCTGCACTCAGGCAGGAAATCTCATTTGTAGTTGTGCTCTTTGTTGAACACAGCCTTAAAGCTGTCCAGCCAGGGAACCTAACCAGAGTGCATGGGAAGATTTATAGGCCATTCAAAGCCTTGCATACAGTGGCACTTATACAGCACAGCCTATGGCTTCCCCAGTCGGTAGAGCAAAATCAGTGGACTCACCTGACCAGGGAATTCAGTGCATACTCAAGCATGATTTGGGCCCCTAGACAATGAGCTGCATAGACCCTGGGTCTTGGTCTGCTGTCTTATCAAATCAGAGAAGTGAGATCGCTCAGTCGTGTCTGACTCTTTGCAATCCCATGGACTGTAGCCTACCAGGCTCCTCCATTCATGAAATTTTCCAGGCAGGAGTACTGGAGTGGGTTGCCATTTCCTTCTCCAGGGGTTCTTCCCAACCCAGGGATTGAACCCAGGTCTCCTACATTGCAGGTAGATGCTTTACCATTGGAGCCACCAGGGAAGCCCCGAAGCTGCTTCAACTAATGAATATAGAACTCAATCCTGACTATCTTTATAAGCCTGACTTGAGACTTCAGGCAGTATGTAAAACATATGAAGAACTCATATAACTCAATAGCAAAAATTTCATGACTCAATCTTAAAAAATGGATAACCTAACCTAAATAGATATTACCTAAAGGAGATATAAAAAAGACAAACAGGTACCTGAAAAGATGTTCAATATCACTAATCATTAGGAAAATACAAGTTAAGACCACAATGAGGTATCATCCGTTTCGAGCCTATTTAAAATGGTCATCATCCAAAAGATAAGAGATAACAAATGCAGGTTTGGATGAAGAAAGAAGGAAACCTCCATGCACTGTTGGTGGGATTGTAAATTGGTACAGCCACTGTGGAAAACAGGATGGAGGATCCTTAAATAATTTTAAAATAGAATTACCATATGATCCAGCAATTCTGCTTCTAAGAATGTATTCAAAGATATTGAAAATTCTAACTTGAAAAGATATCTGTACCTTACCCGCTATGTTCATAGCAGCATTGTTTACAATATCCTAGGCATGAAAACAACTGAGGAATGCAAGGATAGATGAATGGGTTAAAAAGTTGTGGGTATATGTGTGTGCATGCACACACTCACACACACACACACTCCTATAATGGAATATTATTCAGCCATAAAAGATGAGGAAATTCTACCATTTTTGCCAATGCAGATAGACCTTGAAGGCATTATGCTGAGTGAAATAAATCAGAGAAAGAAAAATGCTGTATAATCTCACTTGTGTGTGGGATCTAAGAGAATGAAACAAACAAAAACATCAAGCTTGTAGAAAAAAAGATCAGACTGGAGTTACCAGAGGTGGCGAGTAGGCCAGGGGAGAGTTAGAGGAAGGCGACTAAAGGGTACACACTTCCAGTTGTAAGATAAATAGCTCGAGGGATGTAATATACAACACGATGACTGTAGCTAACACAGCTGTGTAATATGTAGGAAATTTAAGACAGTAAATCCGAAGAAATCTCATCACAAGAAGATTTTTTTCTTTTCTTTTTACTTTGTAGATATGAAAATATGAAAGTTAGCTGAACCTGTTGTAATCATTTCACAATATATGTAAATCAAGTGATCATGCTGTACACCCTAAACTTATACAGTGATATATGCTGATTATTTCTCCATAAAAATGATGGTTTTATATTTATAAAAGATGCTCAACTTATATTGCAAGTATCTGTATTTTTATAAATGTAAGTTATTCTATGTGCAGCCCAGTATTACTCTTGAATGTGTTTTGAACCATCTAGGGACCTTGTTAAAATGCAGGCTCTGATTCAGGTCTCAGTTAGAGCCTGGTTAGAGACTAAGAGTCTATATTTTTAACAAGCTTCCAGGTGTTGCTAATGCTGCTGATACTTTGGTTAGCAAAGCTCTAGACAATGACTTCATCTGTATTTTTAGAATTGTACATAAACAGCTTCTAACACACAGTCTGTATATACTAATTGAAGGAAGGAGTGAAAGAAAAAAAATCAAATGTTGATGATTTGGGGAAGTTAATGGCTTATTAATTTAAAAACATACAGCCCTAAAAAATGAGTATAGACATAGGTCAGTTGAAAGTTCATTCAGTGTGAAAGTGTGTTCAACTTTTTAAAAGATGCTATGTCATGATTCTGATATATTTAGCTAGAGTCAGCATGTATGCATTGAGACCAACTGTATATGAGAGACCATGCTCAGTAATACAAGGAACACATGAATTAAACAGTACTGTCTGTAAAAAGGTTATTCTGTACTGCAGGTCACAAAAACTAACATTGTTTAAGAAGTGATACATAATTTGGTTTTCATATCTATTGATAGAATGATCCAGCTATTGTAGATGCTGTTATATTCACTTACTCAGTGTCTCAGACAGATTTATCCTGAAGCTGGATGCTTGTTGAGAAAGAAAAGGAAAGATTTTTCTGTATGGTAGAACCATTTAATGGCATAAAATAAGCCATGTATTATTTTAAAAAATAATGACAATGATGACATTGTAATAGTGAATCTAATACAGATAGTAAAAGCTAGCATTTAATGAGCACATAGCATATACTAAGAACTTAACAAAATTATTTTCTTTAGTACTCCCAACATTCCTGTGAGGTAGATACTATAACTTTCCTAGTTCACGTATGAGAAACCAAGACTTAGGAAGAGAAACTAACTTGTTCAGTGTCACATGGTTTAGTATATGATAGACTCAGAATATGAAAACATGCAGTCTGGATTCTCTGGAGTTTATTCTTAACTTTGAGCATATACTGCCGTAAGAAAGGCATAAACAAATATGCTGGAGATTCCAAGGAAAGGGGGCCGTATTTGAGTGAGGGTGTGGGCTTCCCAGGTGGTGCTAGTGGTAGAGAACACGCTTGCCAATGCAGGAGACATAAGAGATGTGGGTGCAATCCCTGGGCCAGGAAGATCCTCTGGAGGAGGGCACAGCAATCCACTCCAGTATTCTTGCCTGGATATCTCATGGATAGAGGAGCCTGGTGGTCTACAGTCCATGGTGTCACAAAGAGTCAGACATGACTGGGTGAGTGATACTTTTACAACTTTCACATTAAACCTTGAAAGATAATGAGATTTCAGTAGGTGGAATAAGATGGGATGACAATCTAGGGAAATGAAACAGCCTGAAAAAATGCTATGAGACTAAAAAGACCATGACTTTGAAGTTTTAATCTTGGGTGAACAAGAAAATGATGGTACAACAATAACGCTAACAGGAAGTTAACAGGAAAATGAAGTTTTTTTCAGTTTATTTATCAATAGATCACCTCAATCATTACAGAATTGGAAGCAATATTCTTGAATTACAGGAAAAAAAAAAAGCCAGGCTGAAAATACTGATTTGAAAATTTGTCACATATTTAAAAAGAAACTACTTGAATGAACACTGTGTCTTTAGAGTGGAAATAATTAAACAAGAGATGACAAAATGGCAAATGCTTTCATGTGTCTCATAAGACAAAATGCTTACTTTTGAGGCAATTTTGGCCATTTAATATTTTAAATTTTACCCCCAATAAAATACATTACATTGAGGAGGATATATATATAATTGTTAAATTCTAGCAAAAAATTACTTCTTTGATGTATTTATTTATTCAAACCTAACTGGAATAATTCACTACTAGAAGGATATGCAATAATTAGATAAGATGAATGAGTGCTTTGGTTTTATTCTTAAATCCATGATGTAGTAATAAACTTAACTGGAATGTAGATCAAGAAGGATGACATGCCTTGTTACACATTGTCAGTATGAACCAAAAGCCAGAATGGCAGGGTGGTTAAGAGCTCTGGTCTAGGTTCAGATCTAGATTTGTGAGATTATCAGCATCCTCCTCTAGAAAATGAGAGTGATAGTAATAATAATAATAATAATGATAGTACCTACCTTTTAGAAATTTGGGGGAGAATAGTTAAAATAAGACATGTAAATTTACTGGAATGATATCTGATATAAAATAATGGTATGATAATAATATTTGTTATCTATCAAGGATTATTTTCAATAAGAAATTAAGAAATGTTAGATATTATTATTACTATCAATAACTCTTATGGCAGTATTATTTTTACAGGGACTATATCCTGCTAAACATTCATACATTGTCTGAAAGACATGGCCATATCAGTTGCATAGGCTTTTTATTGTTTCCTATTCTCTTCAGTTTTAATCCATTTAATATTTTTAATACTGTAGTAGTATCAAAGTTGATATTTGAAGATGAGTACAAGGAAGGAAAGTTATGACCAACCTAGATAGCATATTAAAAAGCAGAGATATTACTTTGCCAACAAAGGTCCGTCTAGTCAAGGCTATGGTTTTTCCAGTGGTCATGTATGGATGTGAGAGTTGGACTGTGAAGAAAGCTGAGCACCGAAGAATTGATGCTTTTGAACTGTGGTGTTGGAGAAGACTCTTGAGAGTCCCTTGGACTGCAAGGAGATCCAACCAGTCCATTCTGAAGGAGATCAGCCCTGGGTGTTCATTGGAAAGACTGATGCTGAAGTTGAAACTCCAGTACTTTGGCCACCTCATGCGAAGAGTTGACTCATTGGAAAAGACTCTGATGCTGGGAGGGATTGGCGGCAAGAGGAGAAGGGGACAACAGAGGATGAGATGGCTGGATGGCATCACGGACTCGATGCACATGAGTTTGTGTGAACTCCGGGAGTTGGTGATGGACAGGGAGGCCTGGTGTGCTGCGATTCATGGGGTCGCAAAGAGTCAGACACGACTGAGCGACTGAACAGAACTGAATTAAAAGTTATAGCAGAGTAGACATTTTCCCCAGAGGTAGAGTGCATGTTCATAGTTGAAGTGATAAAACACTTTTTGGTGTTTTGAATGACAGAAGATGACATGAGACCGTGTGAATCATAAATTCAGTTCTGTTTTTAAGAATTGTGAATATATTTTTTAAAAATTCTGAATAAATTGTTCTTCTCAAAATCTGTCCTATTCTAACTCTTGGAGAAAAATTGAGAGAAGTTTAGACACTTTTTGCACACTTCCTATTATTATTGTCCACAACTGACCTGTGTCTCAAGTTCCTGAAGCATGGTATGGATAAAACTTTAAATCATCCAAATACTATTCTATTGGTGAAATTTTATAATTTGCATTCTTATACTTTTCATAGAAATAATGTTTGTTTCCTAGAATTCAAGAACTTCTTTTTTTATCATTATCTGTTTGCATTACTGTTCTTTTATTATACTGATATTATACTGATATTTCAAAATTCCTTTAATTTCATAAGTAAAGGATTATTACTTCAGGTAGGGAGAAAAGATCACTGAGACTTGTTTCCCCCCCCCGCCACCCCCCCAAGAATCTATGGTACTCACAGAATTAGGGAGCCACTTATATGAGAAAAAAATTGTGTCCATGATTAAAACATATTTATTTTTCCTGTGAATGTAACCTAAAGAGTCAAATTTATATATTTGTAGAGACAAATGCACTATTTGTTGTTAATGTTCAGTCACCCAGTCTGTCCAACTCTTTGTAACCCCATGGACTGCAGCATGCCAGGCCTCTCTCTCCCTCCTTATCTCCTGAAGTTTGCCCAAGTTAATCTCCATTGCAATGGTGATGCCATCCAGCCATCTCATCCTCTGATGCCCTCTTCTCCTTCTGCCCTCAATCTTTCCCAGCATCAGGGACTTTTCCAGTGAGTCAGCTGTTCACATCAGATGACCAAAATACTGGAGTTTCAGCTTAAGCATCAGTCCTTCCAATGAGTATTCAAGGTTGATTTCCCTTAAGGTTGTCTGGTTTGGTCTCCTTGCTGTCCAAGGGACTCAGAGGATTTTTCTCCAGCACCACAGTTTGAAGGCATCGATTCTGTAGTGCTGTGCCTTCTTTACGGTCCAGCTCTCATGACCATATATGACCACTAGGATGCCCATAGCCTTGACTGTATGGACCTTTGTCAGCAGAGTGATGTCTCTATTTTTCAACACACTGTCTAGGTTTGCAATCACTTTCCTGCCAAGAAGCAAATGTCTACTAATTTCATGGCTAAAGTCCCATCCACATTGATTTTAGAGCCCAAGAAGAGGAAATCTGTCACAACTTCTACCTTTTCCTTCTCTATTTACCATGAAGTAATGGGGCCAGATGCCATGATCTTAGTTATTTTAATATTTAGTTTTAAGCCAGCTCTTTCACTCTCTTCCTTCACCCTCATCAAGGGGCTCTTTATTTCCTCTTCACTTTCTGCCATTAGAGTGGTATTATCCTCGTATATGAGGTTGTTGATGTTTCTCCCGCCTATTTTGATTCCTGCTTATAGCTGTCCAGCCCAGCATTTCTCATGATGTGCTCAACATGTAAATTAAACAAACAGGGTGACAGCAGACAGCCCAGTCGTACTCTTTTCTCAACCTTGAACCAATCAGTTGTTCCATACGGGATTCTAACTGTTACTTCTTGATCCACATACAGGTTTCTCAGGAGACAGGTAAGATGGTCTGGTATTCCCATCTCTTGAAGAACCTTCCAGAGTTTATTATGATCCACACTGTCAAAGGCTTTGGCATAGTCAATAAAACAGATATAGATTTTTTTTTTTCCTGGAATTCCCTATCTTTCTCTATGATCTAGCAAATGTTGGCAATTTGATCTTTGGTTCTGCTTCCTTTTCTACACCCAGCTTGGACATCTGGAAGTTCTTGGTTTGCATAATGCTGAAGCCTAGCATGCAAGATTTTAAGCATGACCTTACTAGCATGGGAGATGAGTGCAATTATCCAATAACTAGCACATTCTTTAGTATTACCCTTCTTGGGGATTGGGATGAGGATTAACCTTTTCCAGTCCTGTGGCCACTGCTGGGTCTTCCAGATTTGCTGACATATTGAATGCAACACCTTGATATCATCATTCTTTAGGGTTTTGAATACCTCTACTGGAATTCCATCACATCCACTAGCTTTATTAACAACAGTGCTTCCTAAGGCCCACTTGGCTTCACTTTCCAGAATGTCTGCCACTGGGTGGCTGACCACACCATTGTAGTAATCTGGTTCATTTGGACCTTTTTTTCTACAGTTCTTCCACGTATTCTTTCCAGCTCTTCTTGATTGCTTCTACTACGTCTCTACCATCTATGTCCTTTATTGTGCCCATCTTTGGGCAAAATGTTCCCTTGATATCGCCAGTTTTCCTGAAGAGATCTCTAGCCTTTCCTCTTCTATTGTTTTGTTTTTCCTAGTTTTATGCACTGTTCATTGAAGAAGGCTTTCTTGTCTCTCCTTGCTCTTTTTTGGACATCTGTGCCTATTTGGACATATCTTTCTCTTTCTTCCTTTTCGTTTCTCTTCTTTCTTTAGCTATTTGTAAGACCTCCTCAGATAACGGCTTTGCCTTCTTGCTTTTCCTTTTCTTTGGGATAGTTTTATTTGCTGCCTTCTGTGCAGTATTACAGACCTCCATTCATAATTCTTCAGGCACACTGTTTACAAGTTCTAACCCCTTGAGTCTATTCATTACCTCCACCGAATATTCATAAGAAAGAAAGTGAAGTTGCTCAGTCGTGTCCAACTCTTTGCAACCCCATGGACTGTACCCTGTGAGGCTCCTCCATCCATGGGATTTTCCAGGCAAGAGTACTGGAGTGGGTTACCATTTCCTTCTCCAAGGGATTTTCCCAACCCAGGGATCGAACCCGGGTCTTCTGCATTGCAGGCAGATGCTTTACTGTCTGAGCTACCAAGGGAACCATAGGGGCTTTGATTTGCATCATACCTGGCTGGCCTAGTGGTTTTCCCCTGCTTTCTTGATTTAAGCCTGAATTTTGATATGAGAAGCTGGTGATCTGTGTCACAGTCAGCTCCAGATCTTGTTTTTGCTGACATACATACAGTATACAGTTTCTCCATCTTCGCTTCAAAGAATGTAATCAATTTGATTTCAGTATTGGCCATTTGATGATGTCCATGTGTAAAGTCATCTCTTGTGTTGTTGAAAAAGGGTATTTGCTATGACCAATGAATTCTCTTGGCAGAATCCAGGCAGCCTTTGCCCTGCTTCCTTTTGTTCTCCAAGGCCAAACTCGCCTGCTACTCCAGGTATCTCTTGACTTCCTACTTTTGCATTCCAATCCCCAGTGATGAAAAGGACATCTTTTTTTTGGGTTAGTTCTGGAAGGTCTTCTGGTCTTCATAGAACTGATTAACTTCAGCTTCTTTGAGATCGTTGGTAGGGGCATAGACTTAGATTACTGTGATGTTGAATGGCTTGCCTTGGAAATGAACAGAGATCATCTTGTCATTTTTGAGATTGCACCCAAGTACTGCATTTTGATTTCTTTGGTTGATTATGAGGGCTACTTCTTTTCTTCCATGGGATTCTTGCCCACAATAGGAGATATAATGGTCATCTGAATTAAATTCGCCCATTCCTGTCCATTTTAGTTCACTGATTCCTAATGCACTATATTTGTTATTAATGTGTTTTCAGGTTTTAGCCCACCTGTGTGGACATTGTTTTAAGAATGAATTGATATTCCTAAAAGTTTAGTAGATTTACTGCAGCTTAAAAGATAAATTTGGTTAAATGAGGGAAAATTGGATTATTCTGTTCATAGGTTCAAGACATAGTAGAAACACCAAAATTTCAAATTCCCCAAGAGTTCAAGAATTAATACAAATGTATTAAAAGGCCTGATGTAAATCAATGGGGAGCATAGGGCACTGATGGCAGCTTGCATGCCATACCTAATAACACTATAGAAACACTTAAGTCAGTGAAAGTCCCTCAGTCATGTCTGACTCTTTGTGACCCCATGGACTATACAGTCCTTGGAATTCTCCAGACCGGAATACTGGAGTGGATAGCTGTTCCCTTCTCCAGGGGAACATCCCAACCCAGGAACTGAACCAGGGTCTCCTGCATTGGAGGTGGATTCTTTACCAGCTGAGTTAGAGAAGCCCTTGGAGCCAAGCTAACCACCTATGTTCTGGCCACATTTTTATTCTCTGTCTTGTGATTTGCTGCCACTTATTTTAGGGGATTTGATTTATGCTAGTTTTAAATACCATTTCTTAGCTTCACTGATCCACATCTGTTTGCCTAAGTTCTAGTCTAGAACTGGAATAAAAATTTATATCATTAAGTTATATTAGATATTTCAAAGACAATGATAATTTGAATTAATTCAAGGAATATATGTTTGGTATAAATTATATGCAATTTATTAATACAATCTGATGAGCATGACATCAGATCAGATCAGATCAGATCAGTCGCTAAGTCGTGTCTGACTCTTTGCAACCCCATGAATCGCAGCACGCCAGGCCTCCCTGTCCATCACCAACTCCCAGAGTTCACTCAGACTCACGTCCATCAAGTCAGTGATGCCATCCAGCCATCTCATCCTCTGTCGTCCCCTTCTCCTCCTGCCCCCAATCCCTCCCAGAATCAGAGTCTTTTCCAATGAGTCAACTCTTCGCATGAGGTGGCCAAAGTACTGGAGTTTCAGCTTTAGCATCATTCCTTCCAAAGAAATCCCAGGGCTGATCTCCTTCAGAATGGACTGGTTGGATCTCCTTGCAGTCCAAGGGACTCTCAAGAGTCTTCTCCAACACCACAGTTCAAAAGCATCAATTCTTTGGCACTCCCTTCTTTTCGCCAATCTGAAGCTTATTATCGAATTATCCCAAGTTGTATTCCTCTATGAGCATGACATATTACATGACATAGAGGAAAACAACTTGGGATAATTCAATAATAAGCTTCAGATTGGCGAGAAGAAGGGAGTTAATTTATTCTTTCCTCTTCTTACTCACCTGAATGGTTTAATCTGGTTACACATATACCTTTGTCACTTCTTGATTTTCATGAGTGCAAATTACATTCCTAACTTTAAAGATTGTGTGGAGGAGAGCAATGAGAAGCAGCAGCAAAAATAAGTAAATAAATAAAACCACTTTCTTGCTAATGAGAAATTCTTTGTATATGAAAGACACAATGTGATGAGGGCTCTGATAGACCCACTGGTACCAAGGGGAGGAGGTAAGCGTCTAATGGAGGGGGTGGCTGTGGATTAATTATCTCTCTCTGCAGAGTGGAGAAGGGGAAATTCCAGGTGGAGGCAATACCAGGTATAAAGGGCTGAAGATATCCAAAGCAGAGTTCAGTTATAAATTATATGCCTATTTCCTGCTTCCAAAAATCATGGTCAAGAGCATAAGGCTACAAAAAAATAGAATGAAGTTGGCATTATTCTTAATAACTCAAACAACATGTTTGATATGTATTCACTTATTTAAAAGAATTAAGTAAATCAGCCCCTGAACAGTGTGTAATAAAAGAGCAGGTTCATGAAAACTTTCCTTTTTCAATCATTTGCACTGAAGCCTTACATTGCCTTCAGCCTCTTGCCTCAATTATTTTACTTATATTTTTATTGCTGAGACACTTACCCAGTGCTTCCGACACCTGTGGCCAAGAAATATTTTATGATGCCTATGGCCAAGAGATAGTCTATGAGTATTTTTGATGATGATAACACATTGTAAGGCAGCTTGAGGAAAGAACAAATTTATTACATAAAAATGAAATGATGCTTGAAATTCAGTACTCATTGACACCCAGTAAATACCAACTTGTTGTGGACCATATAGGACTCTGCCACAGTACAGCACAGGGAGCACACTAAGGGATAGCAAGTAACCTTCCCCTCTGCTAAGTCGCTTCAGTCGTGTCCGATCTGTGCGACCCCATAGACGGCAGCCCACCAGGCTCCCCCGTCCCTGGGATTCTCCAGGCAAGAACACTGGAGTGGGTTGCCATTACCTTCCCCTCATTCCAATACTTTACTACATATTAATTAATTTACATATTAATCACCTCACTCCTGTTGTCTTTTCAAATAACTCTCCCATTCCCATCACTCTACATCTTATCTGCAATATAAAGAAGAGAAGACTACTGTGTACTCTATAGGATATTGAAAAGGATAAAAGATAATACACATAAATCAGTACCATGAGCTCATAGACATTAGAAGGATAAATATTGCTGGTACGGTGGGTAATGGTGTGGGCTCCATCACCTAACCTTGAATTCTATCATTGGCTTCCTGGTTGATCTTCTGGTACCCAGAATCTGCAATCACATTCTGCTTCTCATTTCTTAAATGTCTGAACTTATAATGTCTTTCAGAGCATCTGTTTGATACATGCTTTTTTCCCACAATCAGACCAATAAGTACAAGATTTTTTGAACTAATAGTAAGTCATTTTTACCTTTTAAGTCATTCTATAGAGTGTTCAGCTAAAACAAATTGTTATATAGCTCTCCCTTTGAGCAAATTTTCTCTATGATTTCTACTCATTGATCTTAGATCTCTCTACCCAAGATGAATAATTTAATTTTCATGTTTGGATTAAATTTAATTAAAACTGCTTTAAAAAATCACATCTGATCAAAAATTTCTGATTTCCATTTGCCTAAAGAGTAAGTTCAAAATTTCCCTACCTACCATTGAGAAACCTTTATGACTCAACCTCAACTTACTTGCTTTGCCTTGTCTCATATTAATATTTTAATATTTGTAATATAAATCCTTCCAGAATTTTCCACAGTTTATTGTGATCCACACAGTCAAAGGCTTTAACATAGTCTATAAAGCAGGAATAGATGTTCTTCTGGAATTCTCTTGCTTTTTTGATGATCCAGCAGATGTTGGCAATTTGATCTCTGGTTCCTCTGCCTTTTCTAAAACCAGCTTGAACATCTGGAAGTTCACGGTTCACATATTGCTGAAGCCTGGCTTGGAGAATTTTGAGCATTACTTTACTAGTGTGTGAGATGAGTGCAACTGTGCAGTAGTTTGAGCATTCTTTGGCATTGCCTTTCCTTGGCATTGGAACAAAAACTGACCTCTTCCAGTCCTGTGGCCACTGCTGAGTTTTCCAAATTTGCTGGCATATTGAGGGCAGCACTTTCACAGCATCATCTTTCAGGATTTGAAAAAGCTCCATTGGAATTCCATCACCTCCACTAGCTTTGTTCGTAGTGATGCTTTCTAAGGCCCACTTGACTTCACATTCCAGGATGTCTGGCTCTAGGTGAGTGATCACACCATTGTGATTATCTGGGTCGTGAAGATTTTTTTTGTACAGTTCTGTGTAATCTTGCCACCTCTTCTTAATATGTTCTGCTTCTATTAGGTCCATACCATTTCTGTCCTTTATCGAGCCCATCTTTGCATGAAATGTTCCCTTGGTATCTCTAATTTTCTTGAAGAGATCTCTAGTCTTTCCCATTCTGTTATTTTCCTCTTTTTCTTTAGTCAACTCAGTCTTCTTGCAATTCTTCTGTTGCACTTCATTTATTCAAATACTTTGACATTTCATCTCCTTCAATTGGCCCAACTCATCTCTTCCTCACTGTAGCCTCAAGGCCTGAAGGTCCCTGAGATGTCATTTCTCAATGAAAAAACTCATTAGGTTTTGTTGCTCTTTCTTGTTTTTGATCTTCGGTAGAAAACTTTCCCTATCAGTAAACATTATCCAATTCCAATCTTTTGATGCTCTCTGCTAGCTTTAAAATTCATGTTTCTCTTCTCCTTCTATTATATTTATATATTTAATTACATACCATCTGATATCTTCCTAGTTTTATAGTTATTCAAGTTGGAAGATAACTTCTATAGACCTTTTAGTATTTGATTTGTTATCATTTAACAATTTCTTATTTGCGAGCCTGATTTCCCAAATAACACAATAAACTTTCTAAATGTAATACCTCTGTCTTGTATTCCCTTTGTGGTTCAATGTACCTCATACTTTCTTATAAAGCACATGCTCAAGTGTGATTTGCTTGAAATTACAAGAGAGTAATTACCTGCTGCACACCTGGTTCTATATTGGTTATTGTAAAGAATACAAATGTAAGTCATGAACATCTTCCTCAAAGAACATGGTGTTGGGAATAAATTGTTTTCCCAATGATGGTCCCCTTCCTTATCAGAAAACCTGATCAAACTATATTCCAGTATGTTTAGAGAAAGAAGAGTTTGTTTAGTTCATTTTTATTGCATGCATATCTCTACCTAGTTATGAAGTCAAATGAAAGGTAATCTTGAAAGAAAATTTTATTTGCAACTTCTAGAAGGTCAAGATGTCAATGTCCTAGTAGATTTTGGCAGCACCTCATAGAATTCTTTTTTTGTTAGAAATATTTTTTCCCCTTAATTCTAACCTTCTGTACAAGTCTAAGAACTGACTTATCTTGCAGAAGCTCATGTAAGTCAGCAGTCTTATCTTGAATATGTAGACCAATATAATATTTATTTCAAACTAGCAGCTAACAGTAATTTATGCAAACCATCTGGAAGGACAGTTTATCAGATTACACACTCTCTCCTCCAAACTTGTCCCAGATAACAGGCAGTTGACTGAATGGAAGATTATCCCTGTACTTCCCAGAGGAGCCCTTTTGGACACAAACTCCTAAATGATTTGATAAAGCAAAGTTTGGCTTGGCAATTTCACCAAAGATTAACAATATTTACACGTGTAACTATTGAAACAAGAGACTGTTTAGGCTGTTGTTTCTATTATTTGTTAGTCTTTTAACTTGCTGATTTTGCAGAAAGCCGGAAGGACTAAGTCATAGGTCTCACAGTTGGTTTTCCATAAGTCAACGTTTTGGAGCTTTGTTGTTGGAGAGCAGCAGTGATTGCAGTGTGGAATGACTCTGAGAATGCAGCATTTAGACAGGATCACTGAGTTATAACACCTGTTTATAGAGTTAATTTTTCTGAATGTGGTCATAAAGGAGCATGATACAAAGGTTTTTCTTAGCGACAAGTGGCACCCAAATTTTGAAAAAAACTAGAAAATGCACTCACATAAGGTGGTTTTGTTTTGAGGAAGATTTCCTTCAGTGAATATAGAATCAGTTATTTCTGGTGCAGAATCTTATATATATATATATATATATATATATATATATATATATATATATATATCTGAAATTAAACAAATGGAAAAACAATTTATCCTTCAGTAGATTGAACTAAATTATGTTGACATTTAAGAGAATTAAGTCTCAAGGACTGTACTTCAAAAACACATTTTGAAAAGTGACTAGAGATGGCTTCAATGATTCTCTAAGCTGGTCTTGCCTCCTGCTGGGTAATTATCTGATGCCTGCTCAACAATTTCCACTAAAACTTCAGATGGCTTGGATCTGCTTTGTATCTCACAAACAGTAACAACTGTAATATATTACCATCTTGGCCCATGGTTAGATTCACATCTGTCTTAGAATACTTTCTGTGCCACTGTAGATTACACAAGAACAGAGGTACTGGAAGGAATAAATACAGTAACAGCACCTTTTATTAATTTCCTTAGAAGGAAAAGTAAAACTGATGTGTGTATATGGGTGTGCATTTATTTCCTATGGAGGCTTTCATTTACAATTTTATTTAGAATAGATTGTGGTCAGCCGTTGTATTCTCGCCATAGAAATTCAGTTTACTCCAGAATTTCAAGATTGGTATTAGCAAGTTTGTTTTATGTAACAGGGATAATTTTTTTTAATAAAAATATAATTGGCATAAAATAAGATGCTCATTTCAGGTGTACTACACAATAACTTGACATTGAAATGATGACCATGATAAGTCTAGTAACTATCTGTCCCCATACAAAGTTATTATAAGATTGTTGACCATATTCCTTTTGCTGTGTATAATATCCTCATGACTTATTTGTTATATAACTGGGGGGTTGTACTTCTTAATTACCTTTACTATTTTGTGACTCCTCTCTTCCTTCTGAAAACCACCTGTTTGCTCTATCAATGAGTCTGTTTTCATTTTGTTTTGTTTTTTAGATTCAATATATAAGCACAGTCATGTAGTATTTGTCTTTCTCTGACTCATTTCACTTAGCATAATACCCTCTAGATCCATCATTATTGTACAAATGGTAATTTTTTTCAGTTTAGTAATATCCCATTGTGTTTATATACCACATTTTCTATATCCATTCATTTATCAATGGATACTTAAGTTGATTCTGTATCCTGACTGCATTAAGTAATGCTGCAATGAACATTAAAATGCATATACAATTTCAAATTAGAGTTTTTGTTTTCTTTGAGTAAAGGAAGTGAAATTGCTAAGTTATATGGAGGTTCTGTTTTTAATTTTTTGTTGAATCTTTATCCTGTTTTCTGTAGTAGCTGATAGTGATACATTTAACTTAGACATTGAATATTTATTCTATTTCGTTTCTCCTTACTTTTATGATTTTTGGATGACTCTAATGGTCCACCTGTAAGAGGTTGGATATAGAATGCTATTTAGCTATCCAAGGATCTCTCAATTCATTATTTATTTATTTATTCACTTATTCAACAATATATATGTACATTTACTATATAACAGGTACTTTAGTTGGTTCCATAAACAGAAGTAAAAAATGTAGCCTCTAAACTCAAGAAGCTCTTAACACAGTAAAGAAGACCTACATCTTCCACAGCAGATAAGAATGCAAAATAAGAAATACACAATATACTACTTGACTATGAAGAAGGGAATTAGTACTTTCTCCAGGTTGGGTATATGTGGGAAAAGAGACATTTCAACAGAACAAACATTTCTCTGGAAAGATGTCAATGGTTCAGAAGAGAGGATGGGTTGAAATGCACTCATCTTATCATATGACAACTGCGGACTCTAATGAAAAAAACAAACGCCTCATATATCAAAACCTTTTACACCTCCAAAAGTGAGAGTGAAAGTGAAGTCACTCAGTCATGTCCTACTCTTTTCGACCCCATGGACTGTAGCCTACGAGGTTCCTCCATCCATGGAATTTTCCAGACAAGAGTACTGGAGTGTCTTGCCATTTCCCTCTCCAGGGGATCTTCCCTACCCAGGGATTGAACCCCGGTCTCCAGCATTGAAAACAGACAATTTTACCATCTGAGCCACCAGGGAAGCTCTTACAGCTCCAAAGTACTTCATAAATATCTCTTTATTTGATTCTCAAAGAAATGAATGAGATGGATATGGTGATCAAATGAATGCAAGATGAAAAGCTTTTGCAGGAGATGACTGGAATGTCTTCACTGCTAGAAGGGTTATATGATTATGACCTTTACTGGGACTTCTTTCTGTTGATCCCCAGTATAGGAAGCAGTCAGGACTAAGTACCCCCTTTATCTAGGAACTAAGGCAAATTATTAATATAATAGCAAAGTGTTTTCTCTCTTTATCACACATATGACTTGTTTAGTATTTAATTCTAGGAGTCTTAGTTATTTGTTAACTTGTGGAGTTAAAAGAGAAAAGTAAGTATAACTCTCCTGAAACAGGGATGCTGATTTCTGACAAGTCCTGTCATTCTATCAGTTTACACCCTGCCACAAACTGTGGAAGAGAATTAAGAATGAGATTGATCCTCTTTCACCTTACCAGGGAGAATGGGTTCTTCCTAGCCTTGGGAGGGAAAATGAGTGTGAAATGCATGTTATTTGCTTTCCTTCAAAAATACGTAACTGGAAAAAAGAGAATACCATATAATTTTGCTAATCACATGTTCTACTAAGTAAACAAAGAATATTTAAAGATAGATTTATTTAAAGTCATCACCTTTCATAATTATTTCATTCTGCATCATAATTTCCTAATTAGGCAATGTAATTATAGGTTGAAATTCCTATAATCATATGCATTTAGGTTAATTATGTTAACCATTAATTACTTTGAACTACTGAAATGGTAACCTGTGCAAATGAAATGCTTATAGAGAAGCAGCTCAGGTTTCAAAAATTGTACCATATGTAGGCATACTTCAAATATACTGCAGGTTGGGCTTCAGACCACTGCAGTAAAACAAATGTCACAATAAAAGATTCACAAGAATGTTTTAGTGTCCGGGTGCTATAAAATTTATGTTTACCCTATACTGTAGTTAGTTAAAGTTGCAATAGCATTATATCTTAAAATGTACAGTCTTTAATTAAAAATTTTATTGTTTAGTCACTAAGTTGTGTCCGACTCTTTTGCAACCCCATGGATTGTAGCCTGCCAGGCTCATTCTGTCCATGAGATTTTCCAAGCAAGAATACTTCCATGTTCTATTCCCAGGGATCTTCCCCACCTAGGGATCAAACCCGCATCTCCTGCATTGGTTCATTCCTTCACTGAACCACCAGGGAAGCCCATACAATAACTAAAAAACACTTTATTGCTTAAAAAACACCACCCATCATCTAAGCCTTCAGCAAGTTATAATGTTTTTGCTGGTGGAGCATTTTGCCTTGATGTTGATGGCTACTGACTGACCAGGGTGGTAGCTGTGGAAGGCTGGAGTGGCTGTGCCATTTCTGAAAATAATACAACAGTGAAGCCTGCTGCATCTATTGATGCTTCCTTTCACAAATGGTTTCTCTGTAGCGTGCAGTGCTGCTTGATAGCATTTCACCCACAGTCAGAGCTCTTTCAAAACTGCGGTCAATCCTCTCAAACCCTATCATTCCTTTATCAGCTAAGTTCATGTGATAGTCCAAATCCTTTGTTGTCATTTCAGCAATCTTCACTAAAGAGATTCTATCTCAAGGAACTATTTCCTCTTCTGTTGAAAGCCACTCCTCACCCATTAAAGTTTTATCAGGAGATTATAGTAATTCAGTCACATCTTCAGGTTTTACTTCTAATTCTAGCTTTTTTGCTATTTCTACCACATCTGCATGCAATGCTGGAGACCTGGGTTCAATCCCTGGGTTGGAAAGTTCCCTTGGAGAAGGGAAGAGCCACCCACTCCAGTATTCTGGCCTGGAGAATTCCATGGACTGGATAGACCATGGGGTCGCAAAGAGTCAGACAAGACTAAGTGACTTTCACTTTCACAAGCAAAAAAACCACCACATCTGTAGTCACTTTCTCCTCTAAAATCTTACACTCGTCAAAGTCATCAATGAGGATTGAAATCAACTTCCAAACTCCTATTACTGTTGATATTTTAACCACTTTCCATGATTGTTGTTAATGGCATCTAGAATGGTGAATTTTTTTGGTGCAATTTTCAATTGACTTTGACAAGATTCATCAGAGGAATCACAATCTATGGCAGCTATAGACTTACAAAATGTATTCCTTGAATAATATGACTTGAAATCATTCCTGACCCATGGGCTGCAGAATAGATATTTATTATCAGGCATGAAAACACCGTGACCTTCATTGTACATCTCCATCAAGTGCTCTTGAGTGACTAGGTGCTTTTACAATGACAGTAATATTTTGAAAGAAATCTTTTTTTCCTGAGCAGTAGACCTCAATAGTGGCCTCGAAATAGTCAGTTAGCTGTGTTGTGAACAGATACGCTGTCATCCAGGCTTTGTCCCTCCATTTATAGAGAATAGGCAAAGTGCATTTAGCCTGATTCTTAAGAGCCCCAGAATTTAGGGGATGGTAAATGAGCATTAGCTTCAATTTAAAGTCACCAGCGGCATTAACCCCTAACAAGAGAGTCAGCCTGCGCTTTGAGGCTTTGAAACTAAGCATTGAGTTTTCCTCTCTACCTATGAAAGTCTGAGATGTATCTTCCTCGAATATAATATAAGGCTGTTTCATCTATATTGACAATCTTGTTTAGGGCAGCCACATCCATTAATTATCTTGGCTAGATTTCCTGGATAATTTGCTACAGCTTTTATATCAGTATTAGCTAGCTCACCTTGCACTTTGATGTTATGGAGATGGCTTGTTTCTTAAGGAAAAACCAACCTCTACTATCTTCAAACTTTTCTTCTGCAGCTTTCTCACCTCCCTCAGCCCTCATAAAATTGAAGAGTTAGAGCCTGGCTCTGGGTTAGAGTTTGGCTTACAGAAATTTTGTGACTGGTTTGATTTTCTATCCAGATCACAAAAACTGTTTTGCTTTCGTGTCATTTATATGTTCACTAGAATAACACTTAATTTTTTCTTTCCAGAACATTTTCTTCATATTCACAAGTTTGCTTTTGGCACAAGAGGCTAACTTTTATCCTATCTCAACTTTCGAAATGCCTTCGTTACTAAGCTTAATCATTTCTAGCTTTTGATTTAAAAATGAGAGATATGACTCTTCCTTTTATTGAACTCTTAAAGGCCATTGTATGGTTATTAATTGGCCTAATTTCAATAATGTTGCATCTCAGAGAATAGGGAGGCCCAGGGAGAGGGAGAGAAGTGAAGGAGGAGTCTGTAGAGCAGTCAGAACAGAACATTTATTCATGAAGTTCACCTTCTTACATAGATACAGTTAAAATCATAATTGGTGCAGAAAATTGCAACCCACTCCAGTATTTTTACTTGGAAAATCCCATGGACAGAGAAGCCTGGTGGGCTACAGTCTATGGAGGTCACAAAGAATTGGACACGACTGAGTGACTGAGCACACAATTATAAGAGTAACATCAAAATTGCTGATCACAGATTATCCTAACAGATTTAATAATAATGAAAAGATCTGAAATATTGTAATAATTGCCAAAATGTGACACAAGGACAAAAGGCAAGCAAATAATGGGGGAAAAGTGGTTCTGATAGACTTGCTTAATACAGGGTTGCTATAAACCTTCAATTTGTAAAAAAAAGAAAAAATCAGTATCTGTGAAGGAAAATAGAGCTCAGCACAATAAAATGAGGTATGTCTGTAATAAAGAAAAGTCTAACACTGTACTGATTAGGATCCTGTATGCAACTCATTAAGTCAAAGAAAATTACAGTTAACTTTTCAGTATTTGAACAAATTCAATTAGCATTCCTTTAATGTTGCTTTCAAGATGCTCATAGAGTTATGTTTAGATAAATTTATAATTTATGTCTATTCATAGTACAGCAATAAATGCCTTTAGGGTGAATTAACTATCATACATGTTATAGCTAAGTAGTGAATGTTTCCTAATGGAAAACACAATGAAGAAAAAATAGCATTCACAAATTGTATTTCCTTTACCCTACATAAATAAAACTGCCATCATTTGCTCAGTTCAAAATGTCTTTGTCATTGGTAAGTGAAAAGATGTTTGCATTTGCATAGTAATATATGAATTTCATAATGCTATTGTTTGACCTGGTTTTGTTTGTGCGTAAAATGTATACTAGTCTTTTACCAGAGTCAACAAAGAGAATGGTATCCTCCTGTATTCTCAGAACACAAGGACTTTTCTTAAAAAAAATGTTAAACTGTTCAGTTCAGTTCAGTTGCTCAGTCATGTCTGATTCTGAGACCCCATGGACTGCAGCACGCCAGGCTTCCCTGTCCATCACCAGCTCCCTGAGCTTGCTCAAACTCATGTCCATCGAGTTGGTGATGCCATCCAATCATCTCATCCTTGGTCGTCTCCTTCTCCTCCTGCCTTCAATATTTCCTACTATCAGGGTCTTTTCCAAAAAGACTGTTAGTCAATTGCTAAGGGTAGACTGCTGCGCGTGCTTAGTTGCTCAGTCGTGCCCGACTCTTTGAGACCCCAAAGACTGTAGCCTGCCAGGCTCCTCTGTCCATGGGGTTCTCCAGGCAAGAAAACTAGAGTGGGTTGCTGTGCCCTTCTCTAGGGCATCTTCCCAACTCAGGGATCGAACTCAGGTCTCCCACATTGCAGGTGGATTATTTACCATCTGAGTCACCAGGGAAGCCCAAGAATACTGGAACAGAAAGCCTATCCCTTCTCCAGGGAAACTTTCCATCCCAGGAATTGAACTGGGCTCTTCTGAATTGCAGGCAGATTCTTTACCTGTTGAGCTACCCAGGAAGCCCCCCAAGATGAGATTCTTCCATCTGTGGAATTTTCCAGGCAAGAGTACTGGAGTGGGTTGCCATTTCCTTCTTCAAGGGTAGGCTAGGAAGGACTAAATACTAATTATTATAGGACAAAAATAAGCTTGTAATTTGGGGCAGATTTCTTCTAACAGTCAGATGGGTAGCACTAAATCTGTTTTAAAGTTTAACTTATTTAGTTTTTTGGGTATACATTTTGTTCCTAATATTACAGTAGGGACAAAGTTGAATATAAGTATGGAAGGTAATTTAAATACATTTTATACCACAAGTGAATATTTGCTTGATAATTGTTGTTAAGTCATGTGTGACTCTTTGCGACCCCATAGACTGCAGCACACCAAGCCTCTATGTCCCTCACCATCTCCTGGAGTTTGCCTAAGTTCACGTCCATTAAATCGGTAATGCTATCCAACCATCTCATCCTCTGCTTCCCTCTTCTCTTTTTGCCTTTCCAACATCAGGGGCTTTTCCAGTGAGTCAGCTCTTCACATCAGGTGGCCAATGTATTGGAGCTTCAGCTTCGGCATCAGTCCTTTCAATGAGTATTCATCATTGATTTCCCTTAGGATCAATTGGTTTAATCTCCAACCAGGATTTACTGGTTTAATTCATAATTTAATCTCTATAAAATTATATGTTTAAGTATCATTTTTAGCTCTGTACTACAGAATTTCAGGGAATCAGTTGTAAACTTGTTCAAACACGTTAGTAACTACCAATTTGCTTTTGTGAAGTTCATCATGTTGTTTGAGACTCTTACGATTCAGAGTATGCTCCACAGACCACCAAGATTGGTGCCACTCAGAGCTTGCTAGAAACACACGATTTCAGGCTCCACCTTAGAACTGCTCAATCAGAATCTGAATTTTGGCAAAATCTCCAGATGATCAGTATGCATGTTAAGGTTTGTCATGGGCTGCTCTGGACCACAGGCATTATCTTTTCATCAACAAAAAAGAACACTCAGGTCTTCACCTACTTGGCGATCTTATTTTCATGAGCCCTAGAACCACAAATTCAAAACCTTGCTAAAGCACCTAATGTTTATTGAACAAGGTACTCTAATCGGTGAGTGAACCATTTCATTATAGTTTACATTCTGCTGCTACTGCTGCTGCTGCTGCGTCGCTTCAGTCATGTCCAACTCTGTGCGACCCCATAGACGGCAGCCCACCACGCTGCCCTGTCCCTGGGATTCTCCAGGCAAGAACACTGGAGTGGGTTGCCATTTCCTTCTCCAATGCATGAAAGTGAAAAGTGAAAGCGAAGTCGTTCAGTCGTGCCTGACTCTTAGCAACCCCAGGGACTGCAGCCTACCAGGCTTCTCCATCCATGGGGTTTTCCAGGCAAAAGTACTGGAGTGGGTTGCCATTGCCTTCTCCAGTATACATTCTAGGACACTCTTATTCAGAAATGGTGACCAGTTGTTCATGATGTAATCAAAATATATGTATGAACTTGAGTTTCATTAAAAAAATATTATATACATAATTAAAAATTTTAACCTGAAACATGAGTGTTTTCATCTAAGATAGCCACTTATTTGCCAAACTTCAGATATAAACTTAAGGCAGTATATTTGAATGGAGTTTGAGGTCATCTTTTCTGTTAAAACTGAACCTATAGTTCATTATTTGATACCTGATCTTAGTTTCTTTAAAATGAAAATCAAACAAACCCTAAGGACACTTGCACAGTAATCTGAGTGTAATATTTTAAATTTTTGCTTGCTTTAAACATATTTGCTGTCTCAAGTTGAGTAAATTATACTACTTATTTGGTGGCCTATTATTATCATTTCTTTGCTTAAGGTCATGTTACTGCTTGACTGACTGGCATGAATACCTCTTTTCTAATCTTGTGTTCTTCTCCATTCTCATGTGTTTAATGTAATGACAGCCATTCTAATGTGTTTAATTGCATATGCTTTTTATTGTGTGTGCTAGAAAAATGTATTATTTTGTGTGCTGTATTATAAATGTAGTATAAATTTGCAATATATCTCATTTGTTTCTGCTTTCATTCAGTCTCCAATTTTTAACATCCATCTTTGTTGGTTTGTGTGCAATTTGTCTACTTATAATGCTGCGTGGTACTTCTCATTGTGAATTCATTACACTTTCTATATTCAATTCTCCAGTGATGGACACTCACCTACAAATAATGCTGATATACTGTGATATATGTACTAAAATTACATATGTCTCTTTTTGGATTGCTGTGTGTTTCTTCTCATAGATACACAGGAGAGAAATTGTTGCTCCACAGCACATGCCATATTTCTTTTCAGAATTTATGTACCTGTCTATAGTTCCACCAACAGAATGTAAGAATGTCTATATTTGCACATCCTCACCAACACTTTGCTTTTCTTAGTGTTACATCTAATAGATGTAAAAAGATATTTCATTTTCATTTTAAAAATCTATTAAATTTTGAAATAATTTTAGATTTATATAAAAGTTGCAAAGTTAGTACAGAAAATTCCTTTATACCCTTCATCTAGCTTCCTTTAATATTAACTCAGAAATAATACATTTATCAAAACTAAGGGATTAATATTGGCATAAAAGTATTAGGTAAACTTTTTACTTTGTTTAGAGCTCACATTTTTCCACTTAAGCCCTCTGTTCCAGGACTCACTCCAGAATGTTACATTGCATTTAGTTATTATGCTCCCATTCCTCTCTTGGGTGTATATCTGAAAGAATCAAAAACATTAATTCAAAAACATGCATGCACCCTCAATGTTCATAGCAGCTTTACTTAAAATTGCCAAGATATGGAAGCAACCTAAGTGTCCATCGACAGATGAATAGATAAAGAAGATGTGGTGTATATCTATATATCTATAAACATATAGATATGCATACATACAGTGGGATATTACTTAGCCATAAAAGGATGCCATCTTGCCATTTGTAGCAACATGGGTCGACTTGGAGGGCATTGTGCTAAGTGAAATTAGTCAGACAGAGAAAGACAAATACTGGGTGATAACACTTATGTATAGAATCTGAAAAATACAACAAACAAGTGAATAAAACAAAAAGGAAACAAGCTCAAAGAGCAAGCTAGTGGTTGCCAGTGAGGAGAGGCAATATAGGGATAGAGGGGCAAAAAGGGTTACTGTGAGATTGTATTAAATCATTTATGTAAAACTTTTGAAATACTGTAAAGCACCATAAAATTAAAAGAATCCTTCATTCAATACATATGTATGTATATAAAATATTATATGCTCTTTTGGACCCTTTCTATCCATGACACTTCTCTAGTCTTACCTTTTTTGTATTAACTTGAGACTTTTGAAGATCACTGCCCTGTTATTTTGTACAATATCCTTCATTTGGGCTTGTCTGTCTGATGTTTTCTCCTAATTAGACTTGGTTTGGGCATTTGGGAAGAGTGCTAAAGAGATAATGTTCCCTTCATGTCATGTTATATCAAGAAACCCAAGATATTGATGTAATTTATCAATAATTAAGTCAAGTGGATCCCATTGTTTTAAACTGCTTTTCTCCTTTTACCAGTAAGTTTGAGTGAGTATTATCTTCATTAACTTAAAAATCTTTTATGTTGCCTTTTCTGTATGTTTCCTATTTACATATTTTGCCCATATTTGTATTCCTTTGTGGATCCTATATTTTTTTGGTTGATTCACAGACATTTTTGTTATATTAGAGATATTAGTCCTTTGTCGGTTTTAGACATTGCCAGATTTTTTTTCTGTTTCAGATTTATTTTCAATTGGCCTGTCTATTCATGGAAATCTTCATTGGCCAGACATCCTTACATTCTTTGCAATCATATACTTTTATTTTTTCTTATAGTGCAAGATTTTGGGGTTTTTAAGAACTCCTTTTCTGCCCTTAGATCTCTATTTTTTTCTATTACATATATAGTTTTATCTTTTAAGTATTCATTCCATCTGTAGTCCACATTGCTTGCTGTGTTAAGTAAAAATAGTTTTTTCTTTCTCACATTGTGAATTAGTTTCCAAGCTTTATTTTCTAAGCAACCTGTCTTTTTCAATTAATTTATGTTGCTGCCTTTGTTGTAAATTAGGAATCTTCTCTGAGTTGTCTGTGTTGTACCACTGAGCGATTGTTTTTTTGCTCTGGCAATATCACAGTAGTATATATTTTTCACTTTGGTCTGTCTTTGTAGTATGTATGGCTTAATACTTGGTAAGGCAAATCCCAACTTTTAATGCTTTTTTGAAAGCTGACATCTCATCCCTTATTATTTCATATATATGTATATACACACATTTCATATATATGTGTATGTAAACTATATAGTGTACAGAAAATTTATGTTAATTTTCTCAACTATTCAAATGGAATTGGTATTGGGATTGTACTGACTTTATAAGTTAATTTAAGGGGAGAACTGATGAAAATGTCTCTATTCAGAAAATCCCTTTTACCCTTATTTCCCAGTCTAAAGTTTTAGTCATGGAAGTTTTTTAGACTCCTGGCTAAGAAAATTTTTCATAATTTCGTGCCTATTGTAAAAAATGTTTAAAAAATTATTTTCCTAATTTATTATTGCTAGTAGAAAGAAAAATGCTATCAGTTTTCATAAGTTGATTTAGTAAATGATGAACTCATTTACTCCCTGTGTTTTGCAGCTATCTTTTCTCAACTTCATAAGCTAATACAGTTAGTATTTATGAGTGTCTGCTTTGTGCAGGCGCTCTTCTAGCCACTTGCAGTAGATCAGATAACAGGATACTCCCATGGAGACTATATTCTTTCTACCTCATAGAGATAGATAGACAAGCAATAAAAACTAATAACTAAATTATGTACTATACTAGAAGTGGAATGTGCTAGTGAAAAGAAAATCAGGACAAAGGGCATCAGGAATGTGGGGAAGCATTTGCAATCTTACTAGAGTTCAGGGTAGACCTGTTTGAGGAAATGACATTCAACACAGATTTAAAGGAAGTGAGTGACTCTGTTATACAGAGAAGAAGGAGCCTTTCAGCAGGAAGATCAGACAGTGCAAAGGCTCTGGCAGCTATGCTAGGAGGAAGTCCAAAGGCAAAAGAGAAGAGACAAGGATACCACTGAGGAGGCTATGCCCAAGCCAGTCAAAAATTCTGGCTTTGACCAAGCTGGTACCAGTGGAGATGGTAAGAAACAACTGGATTTTAGATATATTTTGAAATTTTGACAGTTTTTTTTTCCCTAAAGCAGGAAGCTTCTATTAAGTCCTTCTGAAGTCTTAAGCTGATTTATTTTTAGATATCTTTTCACATTCTCATTCCATAAGCACAAATATATTTTAATTAATTAGATTATTAAAATAACAAGCATCACAGTATGAAACTAGCTTTGGAACAAATCCAACTGATGTAAGTTTGTATATGACTCAAGACAAATACATATCAGCATAATGCAAAGTCACCTTCTAATGGAAGTATGGATGTGCCCTGGGCCACAGCCAGGATTTTTACAGAAGAAATAGAGAACATTGCTTAACCTAGCAAGTAAGCTAAGTGGGGGTCAATTTAGACAGTTTTTCATTCTCTGTTGGTCTGTGTATTATGGATGTATGTATGTCTGTGTATATATACATGTACAGTCTACCTAGTTCCAGGAAGAATTTAGTACAGCTTTATAAACATAGAAAGCATGGTAAGGTGAAAATATAATTTGAAATAAGTAGATGAGGAAAGCAGACATAAAGAGGAAATGAAATCAGGAAAGATAACATAAACATAGGCAAGAAGAGTGGTTTTGTTTGTTTTAGAACAGGTGAGTTATAAATCTTGTTCCAGTTTTTAAGTTTTTACACCATCAAAATTCTTTAGGCTGGTCTCATACAGAAATAATAAACTATGTTTTCGAGTTATTTGACTCTGACATTTTTCTTTATTTTTTTCATTTAGAAACATCTTAAATATATGCTACAGGATTTGGATGAAAGTTGATATAAAATATGAGGGCTTCCCAGATGGTGCTAGCGATAAAGAACCTGCCTGTCAATGCAGGAGACATAAGAGACTTGGGTTCAATCCCTGGGTCAGGAAGATCCCCTGGAGGAGGGCGTGGCAACCCATTCCATTATTCTTGCGTAGAGAATCCCATGAACAGAGGCGGCTGGTGGGCTACATTCCAGAGGGTCACAAAGAGTCAAACATGACTAAAGTAACTTAGTACCCACACATAAAATATGAAGATATTTCTATATCTATGTATATAGATAGAGATATGTGCTATGAATAATGTCACTTATTAAATTATGTAGCACTATCTATAAAAATACTCAGCAGAGTTCCCTTCAAGTACATATTTTTGTCTTTCTGTGCTGAATTGCAGTGCTTACTTTCAAAGAACAACGAATACTCTGCAGCTTGTTTTCTCTTTGCTTTGACTTCTAGAAAGCGTAAGGGTTATTGCTGCAGATTTTCTTAATTTGTTTTTTCTGGCACGAAAATTTTCATCTCAGGCCCTCATATTATTTGGATCTTTTAGTGTTTCAAATAATTTTTTGTTTTATTTGTGATATAGCCACTTCAAATCCTTTTTGGAAGCAGTGTGTGTTGAATTGACTAATTTATAACTCCTTTCCTTATAATAGCTTCCCTGGTGGCTCAGATGGTAAAAGCGCCTGCTTGCAATGCGGGAGACCCAGGTTCAGTCCCTGGGTTGGGAAGATCTCCTGTAGAAAGAAATGGCAACCCATTCCAGTACTCCTGCCTGGAAAACTCCATAGATGGAGGAGCCCCATAGGCTACAGTCTATGGGGTCGCAAAGAGTCAGACACGACTATGCAACTTCACTTTGCACTTTCACTTTTCCTCATAATAAATAGAAATTGATCTTTAGCAAAATACATTAAATATTTTTTAAGATTGAAAGAGGCAAGACTAACATCGACCTTGGGAATGGGGACCGGAAAAGGGATCAGACTCTTGCTCATGTACCTCTGGCAGATCTATTTCCTTCTTACTGTGACTGTCTTTCTCTGCTTCCTTAGTTCCCACGCTGGGTGGAAGAGGTTCATCCTAGTTCCTCAGGCCTAGATCTGATCAGGCCTAGATCAGATCACCTGAGAGATCTGGCCTCAGCCTGCCTTCTCTTGCTCTGTCTCCCACTCCCTTTCTTTCGTTACCCCTCTCTCTGAAAGATGCCAGATAGACCCAGCTTTGGTCAGGAGACCACTTGGAACCTATGAACTCTGCTTAGTGAATGAAATGATCTGACTGCTGGTCCTTCCACTGGTCCATGAGATGGTCACAGTCGGGCTTTCTCTACAGATGAACAGAAAATTCCATAGTTTAAAGGCAGACTACAAAAACCAAAACTAAATCAAATGATAAATAAAGCTAAAAATACACAAATGAAAACACTAATGCTTTTGCTTCTGATACAACTGTTAATACTGCAAGTTGAGAGTTTTGCTAATTTAACATGCCTAAATGCTTACAGACTTACATGATTTGAAGATCCCTATATACACATTTATATACATACATATACACATATGCATCTATATACATGTAAATATAAATACAAGACTTCCCTGGTGGCTCAGATGGTAAAAAAATCTGCCTGCAGTGTGGGAGACCTGGGTTCTATCCCTGGGTTGGGAAGATCCCTGGAGGAGGCCATGGCAACCCACTCCAGTATTCCTGCCTGGAGAATCCCCATGGACAAAGGAGCCTGGTGAGCTGTAGTGCATCGGGTATCAAAGAATCAGACATAACTGAGCAACTAAGCACACAGCACACATAAATACAAAAATTTGCATTCTTTTTAAAAGCTACAAAAAATAAGAATTTAGTAAAGAAATATTTATGAAGCACCTACTGTGTTCCAGACAGTGTCTAAGCTACTAGACTCTGGGTATACAATGTCAAATAAAACAGGCAATGCTGTTTGTGACTGTTGAGTAGGAAATACCTTCCTATCTATCTGTATATTTATCTGTATTATAATACCTGTATATTTATTTTTATAATATCTTCCTATCTATCTGTTTATGTAGAAAAATAGACAGGTGACTTAATATCTCTTAAACAAAAAGAGTTTAAGGTGGCATATATGTTTGTGATGGAGCAGGAAATGGCAACCCACTCCAGTGTTCTTGCCTGGAGAATCCCATGGAAAGGTGAGCCTGGCAGACTACAGTCCATGGGGTCACAAAGAGTGGGACACGACTGAGTGAGCAAGCACATGTATTTGTGTACATTCTGCACTTTTATATGTTGTATTCATGCACACATTTTTGTTTGCTCTGGTGTCCTCTGTGAAAGTAGGTCACTCAAAACTATTGAAGAACTAATGGACCCTCTTTTTACTTTCAAAATTCCTGAGGTTTATAGAAGGTGCACAGTTGCAAGATTATTTCTCAATTTGTGTTATTATAAAGATATATTCATTGATATACATGAATTAACACAAAAGGAAACAGTGTTAAAGTTGAATTTATGTTCATTAGTGGAAAAGCAATGTCGTCACAGTCCTTAGGCCCGCTGGGCCCCTGAGACAGCACAGATGCTCGGTCATGCTTCAAAGGCTGCTGCCCCTCTGAGGTCAAGGCTTTGGCCTCCTCCACAGGCGCCAGAGCCACAGAGAGACAGCCCAGACTGCAGTCTGCTTTGGGGAGCAAGAGCCTAGAATTTCTCTATAGGAGGAACCAGCAGGGATTTCATCAAAAGGAGGGACAAGTAAGTGCGTAGATTTGCAAAGGTCTGCTCAGGGACAAATCAAAGAGGGACACTAACATCTTTGGCTTCAGTCCTGGCTTTAACTGTAATAAGAAAAATGCTCAGTATGCTCAGTGATACTTTAAAGTTTTGTTCTTGGAGATGATATGGCACTGCATTCATAAAAATATATGTGTGTGTATATATATATTATTTTTTTTTCTTTTCAAGACAAAGATACCATGATAATATCGACTTTACATTTGAGTTTTAAGAGGGGTGGGATGGACAGGCAGGTGAGAGGGAGGCTCAAGAGGGAGGGGACATAGATGTACTTGTGGCTGATTCGTGTTGATGTTTGGCAGAAACCAGTGCAGTACGGTAAAGCATTTATCCTTCAACTAAAAATAAATAAATAAATAAAAAGACAGATTCAAAAATTCAAATTTTAGAATTTTAAGTATGTAATGTCTATTATTAATGAAGGGGAATTAGTATGGGGAACAATGAGTGTATTTGTCCCCCTTCACACTAGATAGCATAGTTCAGTTTTAATACGATTGATTTATTGAGACACACGCTCTTATTTAAAAGTGATTTTTACCCTTCTCTATGAAAATTGTGGTATTTCACAAATGTAGTTTCTCCCTTTGAAATTTCTGTCCAAGCATTCTAAGTATTCTACATACTCAATAAAAACTAACGGACACACACACACACACACACACACACGCACATACACACACAAAGGGAGGAGAATAGATACACATCAGGTTGATTCAATTGGTGGCAAATTTGGTAATCGAACTAGATTCATTCAGTTCATTATTTACTTTGTCTGATACATGTTGTGGCTTACTTGAATAAATTTCCTACTCAAGTGGGTTAATGGTACTAATTTAGATAGCCATTTTAGGTTTCTTAAGTCACACTCCCTTGCCTGTGAGATGGTGAGGTCTTGCCACGTGGGTAGGCTCTGAATTCTACCTTGTTGTCAGAAGACTACCTCTCTTTCCTGCATATTGTTGAATTATCCCCGATTGCTGGTCAGTATAAAGTTTTGGAACTTAAAGCACTTCTGAAAAGAAGACATATAACAGAATCATATCTAATTTGCTTAGGAAGTAATATATTTTCTAAGAGTAAAACTCCTGTATCAGGTAGGGTTGGTTGTTTTATTTGTTGGGATAGACATTTAATTCAGATCATTTTCCGTGTGGTAGGGAATGTGAAACTAAGTAATGAAGATTTTTCCAAACAGGATGTGGTGTGATACCTTGGATAGTGGACACACTGACAATAGTTAATAAAGTAAAAACTGCAGGGCAAGAAGAATTTAGAAGGTAAGGGGACTTTTGAGAGGAAGGCTGAAGCTGTAACTCTACACCACCAGCAATAATGGGTGGACTAAATATCTATGTCAACCAGAATCTAATCCCATGGGAAACAGTGGAAGGAACAGGTAGGAATGCAGAGGTTTCTCTAAGCCAGAAATGTCATTTGCTGTCAAAGTCAATTTAATTCAAGCAGGAAAACAGTCCATCTGGTATTATGATTTATTTTGAAATTACAGGAAGATTGTCTTTTCTCTTGTTACTCCCCACATAGTAAGTAGGCCCTTAACACTCCTTTTGAAAATCTTAGTAAACACACATTAAAGCTTGAAGGAATTCATAGTTCGTTTGTAGTATCTCTCTATTTTTTCCCTTGTGAGTGAAACACTAATATTCCTGGAAGATGGGATGAAAGTCGTGGTGAATTTTATCAGTATAAGAAACTTCCTACAGCAGAGGTTTTGTAATCTCAAATGCAATGGTTTGTTATGATTTGATTCTCCCAGTCACATATTCCATTATTGTCTGTTCATGAGTAATCTTGAACTCCTTCCTCCAGAAAGAAACTACTTTCAATAGACATTTTATTAAGCTCATCACGCAAGCAAAATCTCTAGGCCAGGTTCTAATAAGAAGCACCAAACAAGTCTTGTGCTCACAACTTGCTGTCATGTTTCTTAGAAATTAATGTTAAATGAGGTATTGGGGATATTTTGATGTGATCTGATTCCATTATGCAGATGAGTGGTAACAAAGACACTACGTTTACTATGATATAGTGAGTAACGGAAGATAGAAGCCCCAAAGAATTGCTTGCATGACATTTCAAGTGAAGAAATAAGGAACTGAGATGGGTGGTAGATGAATAATTACTGCTGCAGTCTCCATAAGCCATAGTGAAATAAGTTCAGTTCATTCAGTAAAGTCTTAAGTCCATTACGAGTACCAGTTCTTAGGTTTTTTCCATCAATTTCCCTTTTGCCCCACTTTCCACTCACCCCCATTCAAGGTATACATGGAGCTACCTATTCCTTTTTGACTTCATTTTGACCTTCCATTAATATCCGGGAAAGGTAAAGATCCATTGAAAAGGTGAGAATGGTTCCTAGCCCCGCTATAGGAGTGTAGCATCCTTGCTTTCCTGAGCTTCTCCTGTCAGTCTCCTACCCTGCTTCCACCTAAAACTAAATAAAGAAGGGACTCTTCAGACCTCCTCCTTTCAGTCTTGAGCCCCTACAGTGTCCCAGATAGTGTTCCATGATTCAGACTCATACTTATATCTCCCTTGCTCTAGGATCAGAAGCATATAAATGACTTAGGTACTAGGGAAAAAAGACTCTGAAGCCCTTACTTCTAAGCTTCAGATCTGGCCAAGGATCTGAACTGGAGGAGATGGAGGTATAAAGACAGGATTTCCCAAGAAGACCAATCAGAGTTAGAAAAGGATAACTAGACAGAGAAGGCGAGTAGGTTTTCCAAATCAAGTTCTTAAGTGGGGAAAGAACTAGAGACAGTGATAGATCTATTTGTGTATGTACCATCCTATCTATGGATGAGGAAATCTGTTTCTCAGTGATTTGACGTATAATAATAAGGCATGGAAGAAAATAATTATTAATGTTTTCTGAGACAATCGTCATGGCATCTTTCAAATGTACATCATCCCCACCCACTTAGATCTAGTGTTTCTGACATCTGCTAGCGAGTTCTTCTGAGCTCACCAGGGCCTTGGACTCCTCTTCCTTCCTAAGCATTTTGAGATCTCTTTTTCTCTGCTAACTGAGGCAATGTGTGTTGAAGGTATTTGGTTGAAGTCTATTTAAAAAAAACAACAACAACATATACTTGTCATTTTGATGTCTTAAAGAACTTGGATGGGGTGGTTACCAACCTCTGGCAGGGGAGTTCTCTCTTCTTTTCTTCCTTCCTTCAGTGAATTATTTCATTGAAAGTCTTAGTTCCCATGTTGATTCTGAGGTCTCTTTCTTTCCTTACTATTACTATCTTTATATCCACTTAAATGCTTTAAGAAAGTATTTGAGCAAAATTAGCCATCAAAATGCCCTTGCTAAGTCACTTCAGTCATGTCCGACTCTGTGTGACCCCACAGATGGCAGCCCACTAGGCTCCCCTGTCCCTGGGATCCTCCAAGCAAGAACACTGGAGTGGGTTGCCATTTCCTTCTCCAATGCATGAAAGCAAAAAGTGAAAGTGAAGTCACTCAGTCATGTCCGACTTAGCGACCTCATGAACTGGAGCCTACCAGGCTCCTCCATCCATGGGATTTTCCACGCAAGAGTCCTGGCGTGGATTGCCATTGCCTTCTCTGTCAAAATGCCCTAGTCCTAGCATATTCTGATTGAGGTAAAAGCAAAAAGAAGAATGGGAGGATTGAAGAAAGAAAGAAGGGAGGAAGAGGGGAGGGAACAATTGCAGAATAACAGGTCCATTTTCCTGGCTGTCGAGCCAGCTAACTATAATTATGTTACCTTCTTTGAATTTTGCAGATTCCTAAGCTAGATTCTGGAGAAGGCAATGGCACCCCACTCCAGTGCTCTTGCCTGGGAAATCCCATGGGCGGAGGGGCCTGGTGGGCTGCAGTCTGTGGGGTCGCAGGGAGTTGGACACGACTCAGTGACTTCTCTTTCACTTTTTGCTTTCATGCATTGGAGAAGGAAATGGCAACCCACTCCAGTTTTCTTGCCTGGAGAATCCCAGGGACGGGGGAGCCTGGTGGGCTGCTGTCTATGGGGTCGCACAGAGTCGGACACGACTGAAGCAACTTAGCAGCAGCAGCAGCAAGCTAGATTTGACTGTCTCTACTTAACAGATGAGGAAACAAAGATTTACTGAAATTAAGACATTTTCTTAAAGTCACAGACAATATACCATACAGAAGAGGAGAAGGATTAGACTTAAGAAGTAGCTGTTTGTCAGAGGACACTGTCCAAAACTGATCTTTTCCAACAATTTTCAAACATTATGTGGTTATTGGGAAACATATGAAAAGGTATTAGGGAAAACTCAGTGAACTCTAGTCCACTCACCCTTCCCCCAAGTTGTCACAAAACACAGAGGAAGACATGTGGGAGAGACTCTAGCATCTCATCAGGGTGCAAGGGTAAGACAAGTCACTTCCGCTCCAGCATTCAGTCTACCCCCGCCCAGGCTACCAGACCACCAGTGAGCATGTCAGTTTCGAGGTGTGTGAGAACAGAACCTTTATAAGTCTAACAGAAAATGGGTGAGAACAGTAACTGCTACTAGGCCCAGCTATGTAATTTGCTGGGCTCCGTATTCAAACATTATTAAGAATTTCAAGACAATAAGAGCAGAGCTTTAAATCAAATGTAGATTTCTGAGCACAGAGCCTTGTGCAATTCACTTGCATGCCCATGCAGCTGGCCTGGACGCAGGAGGTTTGGGTAGACAGTCACCGCTTAGGATCTGAGACTGCTTCCCAGTGCCCTTCAGATAAACAAGCACCCGACAACGTGTGGTCCCATCACTGAGCAACACTTGCTCATCCCTCCTCTCTCCTCTGTGACGAAGGGGTTGCCAGGAGCATCTGGCCTTTGGGTCCTGGCCTTCCCTATTTACTCTGTCCCCTTTGGTCAATGTATCCTTGGTTGTTGAGTCGCTAAATCGGTCCGACTCTCTGCGACCCCAATGGGCTGTAGCCCACCAGGCTCCTCCGTCCATGGGATTCTCCAGGCAAGAATACTGGAGTGAGTTGCCACGGCCTTCTCTAAGGGATCTTACTGACCCAGGAATCGAACCTGCTTCTCCTCCGTTGGCAGGCAGGATCTTTACCGCTGAGCCAACAGGGAAGAACCACCCCCCACCTCTCCCCCCAACCTGGCCTCCCCCGCCCCCCACCCCATGTCCTTGGTAGCTTATCTCATTCTCCATTTTCTTTATAAATTTTTCTGACCAAACCAGGCAATTGAATTGTTTCCCCTCACATGTCATGCTGTTTGTATTATATGTTAGTCCCTGATGGTGTTTCATGTAGCAGTTCATTTATTTAACCTATTGTATATCTAATTATTTACTATATGAGACTTGTATATCCTCCCGCAAATGGTTGTGTATTTCCTCCAGGCTGGGATTCCACCAAACACTTGACATCAGGGTAATGAGGCTAAGGGAGGAAAAGGCAGAGAAAGGGCGGGGCTTCCTCCCTCCTATCTTCAACAGGCTTTCGGGGAGTCAGGAAATACCAATGTGCCGAAGTCCCTATGGCGTGGCCCTGACCTGCATAGCACTAAAATAATTCTGAGTGTCTCCTACAGGAGTGGGCTGATTTCCCCGGAGCTGCCCCGCTCAGTATGGCCCACTGTGAAAACACAGCAGAGGCCTGTGTGGGCTAATTGTTTTCTGACAGATTTATAGTTCCGCTTAATCAAATGTCACTGTAAAGACCAGATGGAAGGCTGTGAACCAGAACAGCAAAGAGAAATATGGGCCTCCATTCCCCTTTTTCCCTCTTCTGGAGGACAAGCAAGCCTCGGAGAGGGCCACCGGGAGGTGGGATCTTGGATAAACTGCTCCCACCCTTTCCTTGTAGGTAGGGTTATGGGGGAGGGGTAGTGATGATATCATGCAGCGTGCATGAATATATGTTTAATGTATTAGAGAACAGTCCTGAACTGCACATCCCCCGTATTCTTTTCCAGACACCACACACTGGGGCCATTACAATAACTGTTCATCTGGAGGAGAACTTATAATTATACACACTGGAAAGGTCTCTGAGCCACTCTTCTCCCTGCTGCAGGCTGCAGGAGGCAAACAGAATACATTTGGTCCTTCCCATGCATTTTGACAACTTTTACATCAAGGTAATGTTTGCATGCATTATGTAGCTGGAAGAATGAAAACTCCATTACAAGTACTGAAAGGAGGAGGCTCTCTTAAACCAACATCCATCAGGCACGTTTGACATCACCACTTCCAGCACTCAGGTTGCAGGCATCAGGCACAGTATGCAAATGTGTGTTGCTTCCCAGTGACAGGGGAGGGTAAAGCCTCAGACAGAAAGAGTTAGAATACAGCTGCATCTAATGCCCAGAGATATTAAAATACCCTTTCTCTCTTTGTGGACACAAGTGAGTGTTTGGGGCTATTGTAACTGCCAGTGACCATAATAGCATCATGGTGTCCTATTGATCTGAGGGTTTAATATCCTTATCTAATGGAGTGCAGACCGTATGAGATGTTTATAACCCCTGTGCCTTCTCCCAGCAGATAGTAATGTGCACTTGGCTGTATGTAATTGGGCTATAATTCCTTTGTGGGCTTCCCGGACATCTTATCGTGCAAAGAAATCTCCCCTGATTTAGTAATGTCAGTAGTCTGGGGTGGATTATCTGTATATATGCAATTGTACACTTGATTATTTATAATCTGCTCTGTTAAAACTTTAATGACAATGCAGCATCACTTTTCTGCTTTAGTGGTATTTTTAAATTTGCTTTAAAAGGTAAAAGTATCTGTTTAATTCTTTAAAACATCTTTTACTAGTAGCTTTGCTGCCTTATGTGTTTGGATGGTAAAATATCCTAGACGTTTATGATTTCTTAATAGAATATAAAATCCAAAAGCCAAATAGTTTGGATAAAAATATTGATGTGAAACCTTTAGTGTGATTGTTTTAAGATCTTGGTCTGAATTTTCTTTATATTTCTGTGCTTTTACCAAAGATTTATGAGTGAACATTTTTCTAAAGAGTGTGTATGTGTATGAGAGAGAGAGTTATATTTTGATACTGAATACTATGATCATCTTTATCTCAAAATACATTTTTATAATAAAATGTGGAAAGATAGAGCAACAAAATACCCCTTTTACTATTTAATTTCTTATTAAAATGAAATGTACAAATTGCTTTCATTGTTTCAAATAATAAAGTCAAAGAGTCTAGGTTAATTTCTTCCAAATCCTTTTAAACTCATTCTTCCCCCAGTATTTTTTTTTTGTCTAGCCATAAACAAATAAGACAATCTGAGTTAGTCTCTGTGTGTGCACATTTGCTTGTGTGCACGAATATATGTGTAAGCATGTCTGTGTGCATATAGGCGCATGTCTGTATTTGCATGTGCACAAGCTATTTTGAGTGGATTTTTTTGTCCACAGAATTGATTGTGTGCATGTATAGGCATGTATGTTTGTGTTCATGTGAGCTTGTGTGTTGGTACCCATGCATGTGCATGAATAGGTGTGTTTATAAATAGAAGCAGTTTGTGCTGAGCACATATTAAGTTAATTCTTATATCAACTTAAATTCACTGAGCACACACTCACATCTCTAGCATTTTATTAAATGCATGGAATATAAAACTGAGTATGACCCAGTTCTGGACCTTGAGAACATACAGAACAGGAGAGACAAGTTTGTATACAAAGAGCAATAAGGTAATGGAATGCATGTTTTACTGATTTAATGGACAGAGTGCTTAGTTAACTGATAGGATGGAATTATACATTCAGAGGAAGGCTAGGCAATAGAGGAAGGTGATGATGATTGTATAAGATAGCCTTGAACTTTGAATAGAATTTTGCCCTTTGAAGAAAGGAGAGGAAGGTGATTTAGATAAGGGAGTTAGCACAAAAATGGAGTTGTGAAAGTGCATAGTGTGTTGGAGGAATGGTTATTTATCTGATAGGAGAATAGGTACCAGGAAATTAAGATGCCTGAGTGCCTACTGCCAGATGGAGAGATACAGTGGTGAGAATGGGGGACTTGGGTTGTCTAGCTGTGAATGTCTCTTTCATTTACTGGCTGTGTAGTTTGTTTTCTTTTTTCTTTTTAAAATCATATTATTCATTTATGGCTGTGCTGGGTTTTTTGTGGCTACACGAGCTTTTCTCTAGTTGTGGAGAGTGGGGGCTGCTCTCTAGTTCACTGTAGGGACTTCTCATTGCAATGACTTCTCTCGTTGCAGAGCACAGCCTCTAGGTGTGGGGACTTCAGTAGTTGCGCACGTGGGCTCAGTAGTTGTGGCTCTTGGGCCCTAGTACACAGGCTCAGTAGTTATGGAACAAGGGCTTAAGTGCTCCTTGGCATGTGGGATCTTCCCAGACCAGTGATTGAACCCACATCTGCATCTCCTGCATTGACAGGCAGATTCTTTACCACTGAATCATCTCATCTAGGAAGCCCTGGCTGTGTGGTTTTGTGCAAATGACTAAATCTCTCTGAGCCTCACTTTCTTTTTCTGGAAGTAACTGCAGTGATGATTCATTGAAATAATATACCTCTTAATGACCAGTCTATTAGTAGATATTTGATAAGGAATATTTATTATTATTCTGTGTGTAGCCCAGAGATAATATTAATATCTAGAAGTTATTGAGGTTACTAAATTCCTCTCCCTGGTGGCTCAGATGGTAAAGAATCCTCCTGCAATGCAAGAGACCCAGGTTTGATCCATGGGTTGGGAAGATCCCCCGGAGAAGGGAATGGCAACCCAATCCAGTATTCTTTCCTGAAGAATCCCATGCACAGAGGAGCCTGGCAGGCTGAAATCCATGAGATCACAGAGTCGGACGCGACTGAGTGACTAACGCACGTACACGTTGAGGTTACTACATGATAGACGCTGTGCTGAATGTGCATCATTCCATTTAATCTTCACAATAGCTTTTTGACATGGTCACTATTGTTTTCCCCTCTTATAGTTGAGGAAATATCTTAGGAAGCTCTCTGAGACAAGCAGAACCCCACCTGGTCTGGAGACTGGACATTAAGACTCTTCAGGAGAAGGACATTGGTAGGAAGTAAACTAGAATGAGAGTCTCAGACTCAAATGGTCAAGTGCTATAGTGATAAGACAAATAATTTGTATTTTCTCCCCTCAGCAGTAGAAAGAAGTGAAATATTTTTCTTGGAGAATTGACAGTATCAATCATTAATTCAATTAATAACTACATATTGATTTCAACTAGTATAATATGCATAGCACTTTTTACTGCTTTTTGAATACAGAGTTCTCTTACTTGCTGTAGTCTGATATTATCATGTCCTGATGTGTGTTTTAGTAATCTTTGCACCCTAAGTTACTATATGCCTTTCCCCATGTTAAACATTGGGAGCAAAGTGGTGACCAAAACCAGATGCGGTCTCTGATATCATGGAACACACAACGTAGTTGGGGGTTGGGGCAAGTGGGTATCTAATATGTACGCAGGGTAAAATTGCCACTGCGACCAGAGTTACAATGGCGAGGTCCACAGTGCTCTGAAGGCAGATATGAGGAGAACTGGACCAAGACATGGACATCAGAAATGTTTTCCTTGAGGAAAAGAGGCTTGAATAAAGAGCTGAAAGATAAGTAGAGATTAACTGAGCAGAGGATGGAAAGGGATAAGAACAGCATGTGCAAAGACCGTGTGAGGGGAGGAAGAATTTGTGAGTCCAAGAGGCAAAGAAGGGACAGGAGTGTCTGGAGGAAACAGACCTAAAACAGCACCATCCAATAAAAATATAAGGAGAGTTAGACATGTAATGTAACTTTTCTAGTGGTCACTTAGGAAAAGTAGGGGGGGAAAAAAAGGTAAAATTAATTTTAAGTGCTTTTTTAACCCAGTATACCCGTAATATCATCATTACAAAATATAGGCAATATAAAAACTATCAATTTGATATTTTACCTTTTTTTTTTGCACTGTTTGAAAACCAGTGTGCATTTTAAATTTATAACACATCTAAATTTAGATACTAGATTTTCATCAGGAATATTTGATCTGTATTTAAATTTAAATTTCATAAGATTTATAGTTGAAAAAATAACTGCACATGTCAGGTTCTTCCAAACATACTTAAAAGTTCTTGAATAACTGAATCAAGCATCTATTTTAAGTTTAAATTAATTAAAGTTAAATAAAAGTAAGAACTCAGTTCCTCAGTTGCATTCATTGCATTTCAAATGCTTGATAATCACAAGAGAGACTGGTAGCTGCTCAGCTGGACAGTGAGAAATGGGAAAGTAAGACTGGCATAATTTAGGCCAAAGATAATGGTAATTTGAACAAGGGTTTTGTTGGAAGAAGATAGCAGTTCATAAATGCAAGAGATATTTAAGGAGCAAAATCCAGAGAAGCTGATGTTGTTTAGTAGCTAAGTCTGAACATGTTATTATTCAGTCCCTAAGTCTGAACATGACGCTGTTGTTGCTCTGTTTCTCTCCTATCCACGGAAGTTGATAATACATTTGAAACAGAGGATGACATTGAAAGAAGACCAAAGTTGCTATCTACTGCTGCTTTCTCTCTGCATCAGGAATTTAGAGAGGGCTCAGTGGGGATGGCTTGTCACTGTTCCATCATGTCTGGAGTCTCATCTGGGGAAAATCAAATGGCCAGAAGTAGTGAATGCAACCATCTGAAGGTTCCTGTTTCTCCTCTGCAGAGCCTGGGCTGGGATGACTTGATGATGTAGGCTCAGCCAGAGCTGTCTACTAGAATGACTACACGTGTCCTCTCTTTATATATCCTGGGCTTCTTCATATCATGGCAGCCTTGAGGTTGCTGAAAATCTTACATGGTAGCTTTCCATGAGCACTGTATCAAATGAGTTGGAAGCTGTGTGACCTTTTATATTCTAGCTTTGGAAATCACATGCCTTCAGTTCCACTGTACACTATTAGTTGAAAAGGTCACAGGCTTACACAGGTCCTCCTGAGAAAGGGAACAGAAAATCCATCACTCAATGGGAAGAATTTCAAAGAATTCACATCCATGCTATGTGTGTTCAGTCGCTAAGTCCTGTCTGACTCTTTGTGATCCCACGGAATGCCACATTTCCCTATCCTGAACTATCTCCCAGAGTTTGCTCTAACTCATGTCCATGGAGTCAGTTAAGCTATCTAACCATCTCATCCTCTGCCACCCCCTTCTCCTTTTGCCTTCAATCTTTCCCAGCATCAGGGTCTTTTCCAATAAGTCAGCTCTTTGCATCAGGTGAACAAAGTATTGGAGCTTCAGCAACAGTCCTTCCAATGAATATCCATGGTTGATTTCCTTTAGGATTGACTGATTTGATCTCCTTATAAAATCACATAAATGCAGTTTAGAATATTCTCATTTTATGATGCATCTGATGAGAAATGCTGATTTCATTGGAAAAGACTCTGATGATGGGAAAGATTGAGGGCAGGAAAAGAAGGGGACGACAGAGGATAAGATAGTTGGATGGTATCACCATCTCAATGGACATGAGTTTAAGCAAACTCCAGGAGATAGTGAAGGACAGGGAAGCCTGGCATGCTGTAGTCCACGGGGTTGCAAAGAGTCAAACACGACTGAGAGACTGAATAATAACAAAAACATTTTTGTAGTGCCTTTGAGTCATCTAAGAGAGATGTTCAGATATCCTGATCTGGAATTCAGAGGAGAAGTCCAGGATGAGACTATAAATGAACAAATTGTCTGTACTGATGTGGTAATTACAGTATAGATGAGAACCCCTCAGAAGAGAATCTTGGTTGAATACAATGCCTTGAGGCTTTTCAACCAGTTATTGTTCTGAATAAAGGATAAAAGTAGAACAGTCAGAGCATCAGGGAGAAAGGCAGGAGGGTGTCATACCTGGAAAGCCAGGAGAAGCATGTGTTTCAAAAAGGAAAGAGTAGTAACAGCTTTAAATCTTCGGAAATGTCAAGAATGATAAAGGCAGATGATGTCTATTGTGTTTGTTGACAGGGCAGCTGTTGTTTACCTTTTAAGAATCATTTTGATGTTTGAGAAATAAAGATCTGGATGCAATACAAAAGAGGGGTTGCTGCAGAGAGAGACTAAACTAAGAAACCAGTGACTGGTCGATTCTTATTGAAAAGTAGTAGCTACATTTCATCAAAATGAAAATATTAATTAGATTGTAGAGAGGCACAAATAAATGGATAAAATACATTGTTTTTGTTTTTTTGGGATGAACATTGCCTTTAGTCTTGTATCTTAAATAAATTTTCACCTATAATATTTAGAGTATTGAAGAAGGAAATGGCAACCCACTCCAGCATTCTTGCCTGGAAAATCCCATGGACAGAGGAGCCCAGAGGGCTACAGTCCATGGAGTCACAAATAGTCAGACACGACTGAGCATATAAACAACAATTTCGAGCAATAAAAATTTATACTGAGTTTTTTGTTCTTGAATGGTAAATATAATTTTTTATTTCCTTTGTTCACTAGGTTGATCTACTGTACTTTATTTTTGTTGGACTGTTTTGACTTTGTTCATGGGTGTATATGTATATGTGTATATTGCATTATTTTAATTATTATTTGCCTGATTTTGTAACTGCCATTTGTCTGGGGTACATCTTTGGTTTCTCATTTTTTAATATTTGTTTTAATCTCACTTAATGCCATTACAAACCACTTGTGGAATCTTTGTTCCTGACCAGAGATCAAGCCCTGAGCCTTTGGAGTAGGAGCACTGACTCCAAGACCCTAGACTACCAGAGAACTAACCCTAAGGAGAATCAAATAGGGAGAACTCACACAAAGGAAACTAATGGAATACAAACCCCAGCATCACCCAACCACCAGTAGCACCCTGTGCAGAACACCTCATCTAAACAACAAACAAAACAAAAATACAAACCCAGTCATTGGCAGAAGGATTACCACCTCACTCCGCCATGCCCATCAGAGGAAAAACAAACAAACAAAAACTCAGCACAAATCTAACCTTATATGAAGCTTACATAAACCACTGGCCCAAACTTAGGAGGGCAGAAACCAAAAGGAAGAAAGAATTCAACCTTGGAACCTGGGAAAAGGAGACCTCAAACACAATAAGTTAAAAAAAAAAATGAAAAGGCAGAGAAATAATACACAAATGAAGGAACAAACTATAAACACAGAAGCCCAAATAAATGAAGAGGAAATAGGCAAACTTCCTGAAAAAGAATTCAAAATAACGATATAAAGATGATCAGAAACCTTGAAAAGAAAATGGAGAAAATGCAAGAATCAATTAACAAAGACCTAGAAGAATTAAAGAATAAACATACAGAGATAAACAACACAATTACTGAAATTAAAAGTACTCTAGAAGGAATCAATAGCAGAGTATCTGAAGCATAAGAACAAATTAGTGAGCCAGAAGATAAAATAGTGGAAATAACTTCTGAATAGCAGAATAAAGTAAAAAGAATGGAAAGAACTGAGGATAGTCTCAGAGACCTCTGGGACAATATCAAATGCAACAACATTTGAATTATAGGGGTCCCAGAAGAAGAAGAGAAAAAGAAAGAGTATGAGAAAATTTTTGAAGAGATTATAGTTGAAAATTTCCCCAACATAGAAAAGGAAATAGTCAATCAAGTCCGAGAGGCACAAAGAGTCCCATGCAGGATAAACCCAAGGAGAAACATGCCAAGGCTAATCAAACTAATCAAACTAACAAAGATTAACTACAAGGAAAGAATATTAAAAGCTTCAAGGGAGAAGCAACAAGTAACATACAAGGGAAACCCCATACAGTTAACAGCTGATCTTTCAGCAGAAACTCTGCAAGATTGAAATATTAAAAGGGAAAAATTCACAACCAAGATTTCAGTACCCAGCAACAATCTCATTCAAAATTGATGGAGAAGTAAAAAGCTTTTCAGGCAAGCACAAGTTAAGAGAATTCAGTACCACCAAATCATCTTTACAACAAATGTTAAAGGGACTTATATAGTCAAGAAATAAAAGAGAAGAAAAAATATCTACAAAATCAACCCTAAACAATTAAGAAAATGTCAATAGGAACACATATATCAATAATTACTTTAAATGTAAATGGATTAAATGCTCCAACCAAAAGACACAGACTGGCTGAATGGATACAAAAACAAAGACCCATATATATGCTGTCTACAAGAAACCCACTTCAGACCTTAAGACACATATAGACTGAGTGTAAGAGGATGGAAAAATATGTTCCATGCAAATGGGAAGCAAAAGAAAGCTGGAGTAGCAATCCTCATATTAGAGAAAATAAACCTTAAAGATTACAAGAGATAAGGAAGGACACTGCATAATTATCAAAGGATCTATCCAAGAGGAAGACATAACCATTGTAAATATCTATGCATCCAACATAGGAGCAACTCAATACATAAGACAAACACTAACAGACACAAAAGGAGAAATTGACAGTAACACAATAGTAATATAAGATTTTAACACCCCTCACACCAATGCACAGAAAATTAATAAGGAAACACAAGTCTTAAATGATTCATCAGATGAGATGGATCTCATTGAAATCTTCAGGACATTCAATCCAAATGAAGAAGAATACACCTTCTTCTCAAATGCCCATGGAACATTCTCCAGGATAGACTACATCTTGGGTCCCAAATCAAACCTCAGTAAATTTAAGAAAACTGAAATCGTATCAAGCATCTCCTCCAACCACAACACTGTAAGACTAGATAAAAATTACAAGAAAAAAACACAAACACGTGGAGATTAAACAACACATTTCTAAATAACCAACAGGTTACTGAAGAAATCAAAAGGGAAATCAAAGAATTTCTAGAAACAAATGACAGTGAAAACATGACAACTCAAAACCTATGGGATTCAGTGAAAGCAGTTCTAAGAGGGAAGTTTATAGCAATACAATCCTACCTCCAGAAGCAAGGAAAACATTGAATAGACAACCTAAATTTACACCTAAAACAACTGGAAAAAGAAGAATTAAAAAAAAAAATTAGTAGAAGAAAATAAGTCATAAAGATCTGAGCAGAAATAAATGAAAAAGAAATGAAAGAAGCAATAGTAAAGATTGATAAAACTAAAAGCTGGTTCTGTGAGAAGATAAACAAAATTGACAAGCCGTTAGTCAGACTCACCAGGAAAAAAAGAGAGAAGAATCAAATCAACAAAATTAGAAATGAAAAAGAGTTTAGAACAGACAATGCAGAAATACAAAGGATTATAAGAGACTATTATCAACAACTATATGGCAATAAAATGGATAACCTGGAAGAAATGGACAGGTTTTTAGAAAAGTTTAATCTTCCAATACTGAACCAGGACGAAATAGAAATTATAAGCAACCCAATTACAAGCACTAGAATTGAAGTTGTGATCAAACATCTCCCAAAAAATAAAAGCCCTGGACCAGATGGCTTCACAGGAGAATTCTATCAAACATTTAGAGAAGAGCTAATGCCTATCTTAGAGCCCTTTCAAAAAACTGCAGAGGGAGGAACACTTCCAAACTCATTCTACAAGGCCACCATCACCCTGATACCAAAACCAGACAAAGAAAACAAAAAGGAAAACTACAGGCCAATATCACTGATGAACATAGATGCAAAAATCCTCAACAAAATTTTAGCAAACAGAATTCAGCAACACATTAAAAAGCTCATACACCAGGATCAAGTTGGGTTTATTCCAGGAATGCTAGGATTCTTCAATATGTGCAAATCAATCAATGTGATACACTATATAAACAAATCGAAAGATAAAAACCATATGATAATCTCAATAGATGCAGAGGAAGCCTTTGACAAAATTCAGCACCCATTTATGATTAAAACTCTTAAAAGAAATGGGCACAGAAGGAACCTACCTCAACATTGTAAAGACCATATATGATAAGCCTACAGCAAACATTATTCTCAATGGTGAAAAACTGAAAATATCCCCCCTAAGATCAGGAATACAACAAGGGTGTCCACTTTAGCCACTATTATTCAACATCGTTCTGGAAGTGCTAGCTACAGCAATCAGAGAAGAAAAAGAAATAAAAGGAGTCCAGATCAGAAAAGAAGTAAAGCTCTCACTGTTTGCAGATGACATGATACTGTACATAGGAAACCCTAAAGATAGTATCAGAAAATTACTAGAACTAATCAGTGAATTTAGCAAAGTTTCAGGATACAAAATCAATACACAGAAATCACTTGCATTTCTATATACTAACAATGAAAAATCAGAAAGAGAAATTAAGGAATAAATCCCATTTACCACTGCAACAAAAAGAATTAAATATCTAGAAATAAACTTACCTAAGGAGACAAAAGAACTGTATGCAGAAAATTATAAGACACCAATGAAAAAAATCAAAGATGACATAAACAGATGGAGAGATATTCCGTGTTCCTGGGTAGGAAAAAAATCAATATTGTGAAAATGACTATACTACCAAATGCAGTCTATAGACTCAATGTAATCCCTATCAAATTGTCAATGGCATTTTTCATAGAACTAGAACAAAAACTTTCATAGTTCATATGGAAACATAGAAGACCGTGAATAGCCAAAGCCATCTTGAGAAAGAAGAATGGAGTTAGAGGAATCAACCTTCCTGACTTCAGATTATACTACAAAGCTACAGTCATCAAGACAATATGGTACTGGCACAAAAACAGAAATATAGACCAATGGAACAAGATAGAAACCCCAGAAATAAACCCATGCACCTATGGGTACCTTATTTTCAACAAAGGAGGGAAGAACTTAAAATGGGGTGAAGACAGCCTCTTCAATAAATGGTGCTGGGAAAACTGGACAGCTAGGTGTTAAAGAATGAAATTAGAACACTTCCTAACACCATACACAAAGATAAACTCAAAATGGATTAAAGTCCTAAATGTAAGACCAGAAACTATAAAACTCTTAGAGGAAAACATAGGCAGAACACTTGATGACATAAATCAAAGCAAGAAATTCTATGACCCACCTACTAGAGTAATGGAAATAAAAATGAAAGTGAACTAGTGGGACCTGATTAAACTTAAAAGCTTTTGCACAACAGAGGAAACTATAAGCAAGGTGAAAACACAACACTCAGAATGGGAGAAAATAATAGCAAATGAAATAGCTGACAAAGGATTAATTTCCAAAATATGCAAGCAGCTCATACAACTCAATTCCAGAAAACAACCCAGTAAAAAAGTGGGGAAAAGACCTAAACAGACATTTCTCCAAAGAAAATATACAGATGGCTAACAAACACATGCAAAGATGCTCAACATCGCTCATTATTAGAGAAATGCAAATCAAAACTACAATGAGATTTCACCTCAAAACGGTCAGAATGGTCATCATCAAAAAGTCTACAAACAATAAATGCTGGAGAGGGTGTGGAGAAAAGGGAACACTCTTGCACTGTTGGTAGGAATATAAATTGATACAGCCACTATGGAAGACGGTATGGAGATTCCTTAAAAAACTAGTAATAAAACCATCATATGACCCAGCAATCCCACTCCTAGGCATATACCCAGAGGAAACCAAAATTGAAAAATACACATGTATCCCATTGTTCAGAGAAGGCAATGGCACCGCACTCCAGTACTCTTGCCTGGAAAATCCATGGATGGAGGAGCCTGGTAGGCTGCAGTCCATGCGGTCCCTGAGAGTCTGGACACAACTGAGTGACTTCACTTTCACTTTTCACTTTCATGCATTGGAGAAGGAAATGACAACCACTCCAAGTACTCTTGCCTGGAGAATCCCAGGGACAGGGGAGCCTGGTGGGCTGCCGTCTATGGGGTCGCACAGAGTCGGACACGACTGAAGCGACTTAGCAGCAGCAGCATCCCATTGTTCATTACAGCACTATTTACAATAGCTAGAACATGGAAGCAACCTATATGCCCACTGACAGATGAATGGATAAAGAAATAGTAGTACATATACACAATGGAATATTACTCAGTCATAAAAAGGAATGCATTTGAGTCAGTTCTGATGAGGTGGAGGAACCTAGAACCTATTATATAGAGTGAAGTGAGTCAGAAAGAGAAAGATAAATATTGTATTCTAATGCATATATACAGAATCTAGAAAAATGGTAATGAAGAATTTATTTACAGGACAGCAATGGGGAAACAGACATAGAGAATAGACTTATGGACATGGGGAGAGGGGAGGAGAGGGTGAGATATATGGAAAGAGTAACATGGAAACTTACATAACCATATGTAAAATAGATACTCAACAGGAATTTGCTGAATAGCTCAAGAAACCAAACGGGGTCTCTGTATCAATCTAGAGGGGTGGGAGATGGGAGGGAGGTTCAAAAGGGAGGGGATATATGTACATGAAGAAAGTAGGGAAAACCACTAGATCATTCAGGTATGACCTAAATCAAATCCCTTATGATTATACAGTGGAAGTGAGAAATAGATTTAAGGGCCTAGATCTGATTGATAGAGTGTCTGATGAGCTATGGAATGAGCTTCATGACACTGTACAGGAGACAGGGATCAAGACCATCCCCATGGAAAACAAATGCAAAAAAGCAAAATGGCTGTCTGGGGAGGCCTTACAAATAGCTGTGAAAAGAAGAGAAGTGAAAAGCAAAGGAGAAAAGGAAAGATATAAACATCTGAATGCAGAATTCCAAAGAATAGCAAGAAGAGATAAGAAAGCCTTCTTCAGCAATCAATGCAAAGAAATAGAGGAAAACAACAGAATGGGAAAGACTAGAGATCTCTTCAAGAAAATCAGAGATACCAAAGGAACATTTCATGCAAAGATGGGCTCGATAAAGGACAGAAATGGTATGGACCTAACAGAAACAGAAGATATTAAGAAGAGGTGGCAAGAATACACAGAAGAATTGTATAAAAAAGATCTTCATGACCCAGATAATCACGATGGTGTGATCACTGACCTAGAGCCAGACATCCTGGAATGTGAAGTCAAGTGGGCCTTAGAAAGCATCACTACGAACAAAGCTAGTGCAGGTGATGGAATTCCAGTTGAGCTGTTCCAGGTCCTGAAAGATGAAGCTGTGAAAGTGCTGCATTCAATATGCCAGCAAATCTGGAAAACTCAGCAGTGGCCACAGGACTGGAAAGGGTCAGTTTTCATTCCAATCCCAAAGAAAGGCAATGCCAAAGAATGCTCAAACTACCACACAATTGCACTCATCTCACACGCTAGTAAGGTAATGCTCAAAATTCTCCAAGCCAGACTTCAGCAATATGTGAACCGTGAACATCCAGATGTTCAAGCTGGTTTTAGAAAAGGCAGAGGAACCAGAGATCAAATTGCCAACATCTGCTGGATCATGGTAAAAGCAAGAGAGTTCCAGAAAAACATCTATTTCTGCTTTATTGACTATGCCAAAGCCTTTGACTGTGTGGATCACAGTAAACTGTGGAAAATTCTGAAAGAGATGGGAATATCAGACCACCTGATATGCCTCTTGAGAAACCTATATGCAGGTCAGGAAGCAACAGTTAGAACTGGACATGGAACAACAGACTGGTTCCAAATAGGAAAGGGAGTACGTCATGGCTGTATATTGTCACCCTGTTTATTTAACTTCTATGCAGAGTACATCATGAGAAACGCTGAGCTGGAAGAAACACAAGCTGGAATCAAGATTGCCAGGAGAAATATCAATAACCTCAGATATGCAGATGACACCACCCTTATGGCAGAAAGTGAAGAGGAACTAAAAAGCCTCTTGATGAAGGTGAAAGTGGAGAATGAAAAAGTTGTCTTAAAGCTCAACATTCAGAAAACGAAGATCATGGCATCCGGTCCCATCACTTCATGGGAAATAGATGGGGAAACAGTGGAAACAGTGTCAGACTTTATTTTTCTGGGCTCCAAAATCACTGCAGATGGTGACTGCAACCATGAAATTAAAAGACGCTTACTCCTTGGAAGGAAAGTTATGACCAACCTAGATAGCATATTCAAAAGCAGAGACATTACTTTGCCAACAAAGGTTCGTCTAGTCAAGGCTATGGTTTTTCCTGTGGTCATGTATGGATGTGGGAGTTGGACTGTGAAGAAGGCTGAGCACCGAAGAATTGATGCTTTTGAACTGTGGTGTTGGAGAAGACTCTTGAGAGTCCCTTGGACTGCAAGGAGATCCAACCAGTCCATTCTGAAGGAGATCAGCCCTGGGATTTCTGTGGAAGGAATGATGCTAAAGCTGAAACTCCAGTACTTTGGCCACCTCATGCGAAGAGTTGACTCACTGGAAAAGACTCTGATGCTGGGAGGGATTGGCGGCAAGAGGAGAAGGGGACGACAGAGGATGAGATGGCTGGATGGCATCACTGACTCAATGGACGTGAGTCTGAGTGATCTCTGGGAGTTGGTGATGGACAGGGAGGCCTGGTGTGCTGCGATTCATGGGGTCGCAAAGAGTCAGACACGACTGAGTGACTGATCTGATCTGATGGCTGATTCTTCTGTAAAGCAATTATCCTTCAATAAAAAAAATAAATTTAAAAATGTATATAGAAAAAAACAATGTATACTCAGTTTGTTTCATTCACCATTATGGACTTGAGAGGTATAAACATTGTCACAAATCTGACAAAATTTTGTTGTCAGATTTGGGAAGATAACTATATGCTGCGTATTTGATTCTGGGTATGCTTGGGTTGGGAAGATCCCCTGGAGAAGGGATAGGCTACCCACTCCAGTATTCTTGAGCTTCCCTGGTTGCTCAGAAGGCAAAGAATACACCTTCAATGCGGGAGACCTGGGTTCAGTCCCTGGGTTCGGAAAATCCCCTGGAGGAGGGCATGGCAACCCACTCCAGTATTCTTGCCTAGAGGATCCCCATGCACAGAGGAGACTGGTGGGCTGCAGTCCATGGGGTCGCAAAGAGTCAGACATGACTGAGCGACTCAGCACAGAACAGCATGACCAACATAGCTTCCCAGGTGGTGCTAGTGGTAAAGAACCCACAGGCAAATGCAGGAGATGTAGGAGACCTAGGTTCGATCCCTGGGCCAGAAAGATCCAGTGGGGGAGGGCACAGCCACCCACCTCAGAATTCTTGCCTGGAGAATCCCATGGACAGAGGAGCCTGGTGGGCTACAAGTGGTAAAGAACCTGCCTGCCAATGCAGGATACATAAGAGATGTGGGTTTGATCCCTGGGTCCAAAGGTCCCCTGGAGGAGGGCACAGGCAACCCACACCAGTATTCTTGCCCAGAGAATCCCATGGACAGAGGCGCCTCATGGGCTATTTTCCATAGGTTTGCACAGAGTCAGACACAACTGAAGCAACCTAGCATGCACACATCCTATATAAAAAATGTAGATGTTTTTGGTGTGTAATAAAATTTCAACAGTTTTAAAAAGGGATTTGAAGTTTAGTTACTTAAAATACATATACACAACACACACATAAGCACAAATCTAATATGGTGGGATAAAATATTTTATCTCAACATAAATATGCTTTTTATGTACATTTTGATTTGATACCTTGTATGCCTATAGATATTTACCTAATCAATTTAAAATATCTGCCATGAATTCCTAGAAACATAAATTGATATGATCTCATATTGGACTAACAAGAATTTAAAGAAGATTCTGCAAAGACAACTATTTGTAATATACCTACTTCAAGTATCTTTTAAAAACTCGTTATACCAATGTAAAATGATGTTTAATGAACTGAAACTACAGTGTCTTCTGTTTGATTGTTGAGATAAATCCTTCAAATCTTTGGTGCCTTTGTGACTGCTGATCTAGGTGGCACTTCACTTGAGCCCATCACATCATTTGTTTTCATGATCTGTACTTAGAGCTGCTCCTGAATCAATACTAGTCCCAAATGAATGATCACAATGATCACAAAGAATGGGTCATGTGCTATACAGTATGTTCCCTTTCAATTCATATTCTTGCCAAAACCTGGAAGGGGAATCAGGAATACAAAATAAACACATATTTTTCCAGTAAGACTGGCTTCTGTCACAACAAAAAAGTACAGTTTAGTGAAATAATATTAATTATACATTGAACAAAATAGTCAAATATGTTGCTTCATGAGAAAAAGATCAATCAACCATTTGAGTGATTTTAAGCCTTTTTTTAAAAAATATCTAGATTCAGTTTCCCTTTATTTTTCAGTTCCTGTGAAAAGTTAGCATTTTTTCCTGACTTGGTAAGAGGAGATATCCCAAGATGAAGAGCTAGAAAAGCATAGGTTAAGGAAACTATGTTGGCCACTACTTCTATCCTCCCATTTTCTCTCTTCCTCTCTTTCTTCTCTCCCTCTCTCCCTTGTCATTTTCCTTCTGCTGTTTTCTTTTGCACCTTCATTACTTTTACCTATTTTTCTTTCCACTATTTTGTTTTATTATTATTATTTTTTTCCTTTTCAATCTTTCTCCATATCCTTTGAGCTTGGCAGTTCATTGAATTTCACTATTGATAACAGATTTAACCATAGTTGATGAATTTTCTGCTTGAGGTGCTGACTCCTAAGTAATGCACGAGGTAGATCATTACCTCTTAGCATTAGTGATCAAAGCAAGGGACAAACAGGTGAAATCTGGGATTGATTTGCTTTAAAACAATCATTTGACTCTTTCAGTGGAAATTTTATGAGAGCTATACACAGTCTTTCTGAAATATGTCATGTATTGATTTCTCTAAGAAAGAAACAATCTTCCAGGCCTACAGTGTTATCTTTATTTTTATTATATTGTGATCTACATATATGCCACATAAAATTTGACATAAATTTACAATGCTTATACTGGTTGTATAGGAATTTACAAATTAAATACAAAATAGTAAATAAACATGTGAACTTCAAATTTTAATGTAGGAATATGTTCCTTTGAATCTATTTTTGTCTTTATAATTATCTGTTGCCTTTAGTCACCAGATTCAGAATATGGCTGGTAGCATTTCAATAGTATATAAAGCTCAAGCTTTATAGTATATATATATACTTGAATTAATAGTATATAAATTCAAGCTCTGGATAATCTGGCATTCATCAGAAAGCAGTCCTCTAATGTTGTTTTATTATTATTATTTTTATTTTTAATTGACAGATAATTGCTTTACAGTATTGCATTGGTTTCTACCAAAAATCAACATGAAATGTGGAGTTCTTGTTAAGTCTATAAAGCTGTCTTCTTCATTTGAAGAAAAAATTAGCGTGTGATGTTATTAAAATTTGTATTAAGTGGGTATATAGTCCAATTATTTCTGGAATCAGAAACTAGAAAATAGTATTTGAAGTTGGTTTCAATTCTTTATATGAGAAGAAAAAATTTTACTTTTAACAAAAGACGTCAATGGACTATTGATGAAAATCACTAAATATTAGAAATGGATCCTCTATTGTTTTGGACTAGGAATATTCAAGCCCTCATGAAGCTATTATTTGGCATTTAGCCTTGGCCTGAACATTTTATTTTAGGACTAAGCCGTTTTTCTTTCTTTTTAGTCTGAAAGAATAGACAGTGTATTGAACTATCACAAACTGTCATTTTTGCCATGTAGAAACAAAGTCTTGGCTTATTAAAAATTAGGAAATTATGTGCTTTTATCATAGAAGTATCTATATCAAATGTAAAGTATTCATACAGAAGAGGAATTTTATATTTATTTCTAGCATAATGATTCAGTATGAGAACAGTAACTTAGATTGGACCTGCTTTGCTCCTAGATATATTCATCAGAAATTAAATGTGTTCATGATTTGTCACATGCATGCTTGTAAATAAGTACAGAAAGTTGTACACCAAAATCCTGTGGAAAATCTGGTAATACATGGTAATTCAGATAAACTATAATAAACAATTTTTATTTTATTTTATTTTTATGTTTTTTAAAATTTTAATTGGAGGTTAATTACTTTACAATATTGTATTGGTTTTGCCATACATCAACTAGTTTTAGATTTACAAAAGAATTGATACAATAGGAGTTCTCCAACTGATACAATAGGAGAGAGTTCCCATACAACCCAACCCCAGTTTCCTCTATTATTAATAGTCTATATAGATGGGGTACATTGTCCAATACATTGAATCAGTACTGATATTATTATTAGTTGTAGTCTTCAGTTTATTCAGAATTTTCTTAGTTTTACCTGACATTTTTTGTTCCAGCATCCAATCCAGGATACTGCATTATATTTTGTTGTCAGGTCTCATTAGGCTCCTCTTGGCTGTAGCTGCTTCAAATACTTTCCTTGTTTTTGATGACCTTGAGAGTTTGAGGAGTAGCGGTCATGCATTATGTAGGATGTCACTCTATTGGATTTTGTCTGATGTTTTTCTCATGATTAGACTGGAATTATGAGTTTTGGTGCGGAAGATTGCAAAGGCTTAAGTGCCACTCCCATCACATCATATCAAAGGTCTGTACTCTTAAGATGACTTATCACTGTTGATATTGACCTTGATCATCTCACTGAGGTAGTGTTTGTCACACTTTTCCACGGTACAGTTACTTTCATCCTCCTTTTTACATGTCATTCTTTGGAAGGAAGTCACTATTTACAACCCATACTCAAGGCGTAGAGAATTATGCTCTATCTCCTTGAACATAAATTATTTGGAAATCTCCTGTACAAATTTGTTTCTTCTCCATTTATTTGTTTATTCAGTTATTTATTTATCTTAGTATGGACTCATGGATTCATGAATATTTGTTTTACATTTGGGGTTATAATCCAATACGCCTTTGGGTTGTTGCTCAGATTGTTCCAACACTGGCCAACATGAGCTCTTTCAGTTGTCTCTTGTATCCCTTTGACAAGCTCCCACCACTGTGTTTGTTTTAGCATTTTCTTACTTTCTGGCACTACTGATACTCCAGGCTATCTTTTTTTAAATTTTTTTAAAATTTAAATTTATTTGTTTTAATTGGAGGCTAATTACTTTACAATATTGTATTGGTTTTGCCATACATCAACATGAATCCGCCACGGGTGTACACATGTTCTTGTGTATTGTATCTCCTTCCCCAGTCCTAGAATTAGCCATTTCTTCAAGAAGCCTGTAGTTCCTTTTGTTAGAGAATGGTGTTAAAGACTACTCTCTCAGCTCCAGATGTTCTCATTATTACTTAAGTGCCATTGCTTCTAGGCCTTCTTAGCTGGCAGAGCAAAGAAATGCATGTGTCTGTGGTAATCTGTGCATGTACATATTTAAAAGCATGGAATGAATTTTTCCCTAGAGCCTCCAGAAGACATGCATTTCTGCTGACATCTTAATTTTCACCCCATAAGACTCATTTTGGATTTCTCACCTCCAAAACTGTCAAAGAATAAATTTATGTTGGGTGAAGTCACTAAGTTCATGGTAATTTATTATAACAATAATAGGAAACAAATATAGCTAAAGACAAATGATGGTTAACATTTTTTTCATACATTAATTTGCCTTTATATCTTTGGTGAGATGTCTGTTCAGATCATTTCCCATTTATTAAATTAGGCTATTTTTCTTATTGTTGCATTTTAAGAGTTTGTGTTTTTGGATACAAGTCCTTTATCAGATACCTTATTCATTAATATTTTCCTCTAGTCTGTGGCTTGTTTATTCATTTCACTAATATCATTTGTAGAACTATTTTAATTTTAATAAAGTCTAACTTTTTCTTTTATGGATTATGCTTTTGTTGTTGTAGCTAAAAGTCATAAACAAATGTAAAAATCATATAGATTTTCTCCTATGTTTTCTTCCAGAAATTTAGTTTTGCATTTAATTCTATGACCCATTTTGAGTTAATGTGAAAGGTTTGCACCCAGATTTATTTTCTTGCATATTGGCCAAAATTAGCCAGGCTCCTCTGAGCTTTTTTCTTGAGTAGGTTTTAACCCTCCTCAGACTGTGGATTTTAATACTATTCTCCAAAAAACAAAAACAGCTTTATTTCCTTTTTCCAATGTGCATAGTTTTTATTTCTTTTTATTTTCTTATTGCATTTACTAGGACTTCCAGTAGTATTTTAAGTAGTAGTTCCATATTCCTAATCTTAGGAATATATATGTATGTAGTTACTTATATGATTTGTTTGTAGGTGTTCTTGATCGAGTTGAATAAGGTCCTCTTTATTTCTACTTTACTAAAAGTTTTTATCATGAATTGGTATTAGATTTTGTCAGTTGTTTTATTATGTACCAATTGTATAAGCATAGATTTTTTTCTTTGCAGTTGGTTGATATGTAGTTTATATTGATTGAATTTGGAAAGTTGGACCAGCTTTGCATACTAGGAATAAGTCCCACTTGGTTATGGTATATAAATACTTTTATACATTGTCTCATTAAATTTGTAACATTTTCTGAAGGATGTTTGTGATTACATCCATGAGAGATATTGGTCTATAATTTTCCTGTCTTATAATTTCTTTATCTGACTTTGGTTTTGTGTAATGATGGTTCTCATAAAATAAGTTGTGAGTTAGGAAATGGTCTCTATTTCTACTTTTTGGAAGAGACTCTGGGGAATTCAAATTCTTCACAGTAGAGTAGTGGACAATGGCTCTGACCCAGACTTCCCATGTGGGAGTGAGCACCTTCCTCATATGAGAAAGACTGTGGATGTTCTGTATTATTCATGGCTGAATGTAATCTCTCAATATATTTTCAGTTATATTTGATTGTATGTGATTAAAACTATGTGGAAGATGATTAATTATTGATTTGATTTGTTTAGGCTCTATTACCTATTTCTCCTTGTGTGAGTTTTGGTAATTTGTGCTGTTCAAGGAATTGATTTATTTTACCTAAGTTATGAACTCTGTTGACATAGAGTGTAGTGTTCCTTCCTTTCTTATTTTTTTAATGTCCATGAGTGATGATACATCTTTCATTTCTAACATTGGTAATCTTTGTCATCTCTTTTTTGACTTGGTTAGTTAGACTAGAGCTTTTGGGGGTGTCAGTTTCTCTTTGTGTGCATAGTAGCTTGTTTGTTTATTTTTAGGAATTGTTCTCTTTCATCTAAATTTTCAAATTTATGTTAATAGAGTTGTTTGCAGTTCGTTCTTATTTTTTGATATCTACGGAGTCTGAGTGAATAGCTTCCTATTTTATTTCATATATTAGCAATCTGTGACTTCTCCCTTTTTATTTTCTTCTTCTTTCTAGCATTTATCACTCTTTGACCATGTGGAAGAACCAGCTTCTATTTTTGCTTGTATCTGTTGCTTTCCAATTTTTAGTTTTATTTGTTTCTGCTCTAATTTTTATTATTTCTTTTCTTCTACTTATGTTACACTCAAATTACTCTTTTTCTTTAGCTGCCTGAGGTTGAAGGTAGGTTATGGATTTTATATTTTTCTTATTTTTTAATGTACACAGTGATATAAATTTCTTTCTAAACACTGTTTTCACTGTAGTCACAAACTTTGCCAAGTTGTATTTTTATTGAATTTAAAATATTTGTAAATTTAGGATATGGATTTTTAAAAACACTGAAACTGTAATACAGTAATAAAAATTTCTTATAGAAGTACTTTTGGATTCTGAGAATACCCAAGAATTTGCACTCTCACATTTGAGATATCTAGTAATCACTAATGACACTTTGTCATGATCCATATTGAAATCTTCTTGACTAGCAAGTTGGAAGTCTGACAAAAACTGTTTAGAAGGACATGGCACTATGATTTCCATAGTGAGACCAGAAAATCAGGACTGTGTGTTGATACTTAGTCTCAGAAAGATTTACTCTGCAGAAGGAAACCTTTGGACAAAATGTCACCGAGATGAAATTAACCATTTTGAGCCAAAGAGCTTCCATATGAGGGCATGCCATGAGAAATAATGATAGTCAGACTTGGGACTCGTTCCAAGAGTTACCAGGTAGGTGATTCAAGCCCTTTCTAGTACTGTAGAAAAGCCAAACGAGTAGAGTGCTTCTTCTTTCTGATAATGAAAAATAAAGAAGTAGTTATACACACTTTACCATAGCTATGAAACTCTGTTCTCATAGCTGTGTAAGGTTTTTCTCTGATCTACTCACACCTTTCATTACACTTTGTTTCTCCACATAGGTTTTATATTTTCTGGGTCCTTATTCTGTATTGTTATTGAGTTTAAAAACATTTTTTATATGTATCATGGTAAGCCTCTAAAAATAATTTTTTAACTAAGTAGGCAATTCTCAATCAATCTCTCTGTCTTTCCGTCTGTCTTTCAGTCAGTCTCTCTCTCATGCTAGGTACAGCCTATGTGCAAGGACAATTAGCTTTTACTTCATATTTTCCAAGTCCCCTAATCCACTCACAGTTTTCCCCATCCACATCCTATTTTCTCTCCATACCTAGTAAGATATAGTCTACATGTTGTCTCATGAATTGACACATGTTTTTCTAGTACCTATCATATTTCTAATCCTGCACAAGGGCCTCTCATACATAAATGAATTAAATGACTTTCTTCTTCCAGAAAATACAGACTCGTTGGATTGACAAGACTAATAAAATAATTAGTGAGTGATATAATCAATATGTTAATAAGCCCCGAGTGGTCAAATAATGACCATAAATACCAAGAAAACGTCATGTAAAATTGTTCAGTGTTTCTTTTCCTTTGGGGAGTTTAGAAAGAGTCTGTTCAAAAGATTTGTCAAGAGCATCTCATCAGCTGTTTTTATTGGAAGGGACAGAAAATGAATGAAGACTAAAATATCCATGTAATTAATAAACTGAAGCTAGCTCAGGTCAATGACCCTGCAAATTGTTTTTTAATGCATAGACACATCGATTCCTCTCATTTTGTCTCCTTGGATGATTTTTGGAATGTGATCTCTATTGGAAAGGAGAAAAATCATTTTTGACTGACTTTCAGAAAGAGATGTCCCTACCTTGGTCTGTGTGTATGTATGTACGCCCTTGCAAGGGCACACACATGTACTTACTTACACACATTCACAAAGAGGAAGATCCACTGCTTTGTGCTCAATGTAAATGTTTAACTGTTTATTGAATTTAAATGAATACCAGTGTCATTCATCAAAAACCTCTCAGATCTTTTCCTTTACTCTCAAGTTGATGAACAATACCTGGTGCTTCCCTGAGGCAAAAAGAAGCCTGAGGAAAGGGTACAATTGGGTACAATTGTCTTCGCTTTGGGTAGAAACTTAGAATGGGACTGACTGCACACAGGTGAAGAACTTGCAATGATATATAGGGGTGCACCATGCTGGTGGTCTTCTTCTCAAGTGGACCATCCCAATAGCCTCCTAAATGCCGCTTGAATGTTTCTCCAGCTGAAGTTGTATACCACTTTTATGGTTTTTGCCTTGTCTGTGTACCACTTGTGTCATTATTCATTTGATCCGTCCTTTATGTCATAAAATACTTAATACTTTTAGTAGCAGCAGGAGTAGCAGTATTACAGGGCATTTTGTGTTACTTCTGCAAATGTAAAACCAGTATCTCATGGTCTGCATTGAAGAACTCCATTTTAAAAAGATTTTTCCTGGGCTTCCTTGGTGTCTCAGGGATGAGTGAAGAGTTAAAGTCATTCAGTCATGTCTGACTCTTTGCGACCCTGTCGAGTATACTGTCCACGGAATTCTCCAGGCCAGAATACTGGAGTGGGTAGCTGTTCCCTTCTTCAGGGGATCTTCCCAACCCAGGGATCAAACCCAGGTCTCCCACATTACAGGCAGATTCTTTACCAGCTAAGCCACCAGAAAAGCCCATCAATGCAGGAGACATGGGTTCAATCCCTGGTCTGGGAGGATCTCACATGCCACAAAGAAGCTGAGTCCATGTGCCACAGCTATTGATCCTATGCTCTAGAGCCTGGGAGCTGCCACTACTGAGCCCATGTGCCACAGCTACCAAAGCCCACATGCCCTATAGCCTGTGTTCCACAATAAGAGAAGTCACAGCAAAAAGAAATCTGTATATCACAACTAGAGAAAAGCCCATACAACAGAGACCCAGCACAGTCAAAAATAAATAAATAAATAAAGTTATTAAAAATATCTTTCCACCAAATGTTTGGGTACAAATAACCAAAATATCAAAAAAAACCCACCTAAAGTTAGTTGATGGTCCCACTAAGGCATGCATGTCACATTCTGGGAAGTGTGGACATACAGAATAAGGTCCATGTGACCAGAGCAGACAAAGCCTCAGTGATATAGCCCTGGTTTCTCCCCAGCTTTGTCTCTTTCTGAATCATACTTCACATCTCAATGCTTAGCTCGCTTGAATAATTCATATTTCCCCAATCCACCTTGTTTTAGAGGTCTGGCTCAAAAAATCTCTTAGGTGCCAAAAAGCTTTCACTCCTTTGTTTATCTAGAAAATATCTTCACAACTTTCAGACCTAGAGCATCATCTTTTCTCTGAACCCTAAGGTGAACTTACTTCTTTTTCTCTGTCTCCTCCTTTAACCCTTAAATGACCTTCCTTGTTAGGGAGTCTCTCTTTCTTGATCAGATTACAAATGCTTTCTGATAACTTGCAGGCACTCAATGCTTATAGAATGAAAAAAAAAAGATGATGGCAGAGTAAGTGATTGAATTCATGGGGGTAGTCTTTGTGGTATCACTTAAATTAGTGTTTCTCCATACTTGCTCAGGGCTTCCCTGGTAGCTCAGCTGGTAAAGAATATGCCTGCAATGCAGGAGATCCCAGTTTAATTCCTGGGTAGGGAAGATCCCCTGGAGAAGGGATTGGCTACCCACTTGAGAATTCATGAGCTTCCCTGGTGGTTCAGATGGTAAAGAATCCATCTGCAATATGGGAGACCTAGGTTTGGTCCCTGGGTTGGGAAGATCCCCTGAAAGGAAGGCATGGAAAACCACTCCAGTTTTCTTGCCTGGAGAATTCCCATGGACAGAGGAGCCAGAAGGGCTACAGTCCGTGGAGTCACAAATAGTTGGACATGGCTGAGCGATTAATCACGCGTACTTTCTCAAGCCTGAAATTCTACAAAGGAGATAGAGTTCCTTACTTTAAGCATCTATGTTTGCTGTTAAAGTTTAATGCCCCTAGGATTGGAATCAGTCAATCATGTTAAAGTGTTTGAAGATTCATCTGAAGGTTTTCTCTGTCCAGAGAGTAGGTTTTGAGAGCAGGGGATTAGGAGAGAATAGGAATGTGAACTCTGAGGGGAAGATGACACCAAAAATACATGAAAAATTTGGAAGCAAACTGTCCATTCTGAGAGTTTAGCTATAGACCACCATATTGGTACTTTTAATCAGAGCAGGCTAGAGTGATACAGAGAAGCTTAGGTCATAAAGAAAGTATTACCCCCCTTACTACATGCTCAATCCTGGCTCCAGGGCAGAAGTGACTATGAGGATAGAGGAAATTCCATGGGAAGAACACACTGGACTCATAGGAAGTATAGTGATACATATCTTGAGGAGACTCAGTTCCTGATATTTTGAGCAATAACCAATATGAATATTTTGAGCAATAACCAATATGAACATTTTGAGCAATAAAAAAAACAATGAGTAACTACTGTATTTGTTGAACTTGATCTGTGGGGCGAAGGTGTGGGCCGTGGGATGGCAACGATGGTCATTTTTTTTTTAGATACGTATAGCTATAAGTGTCTATGTAGGAAGAATAGAATAGGAAAGAAAGGAAAATTCTATTGGAAAATATAAAATTAATTTCATAATATCACAGTTGAAGATAGTACAAGATCATGAAATTGAAATGATATTATAGAAAATAGCCAATGTGCCCCTTTAACTTGCTTTCCTTTTTGGTCTCAGGCAGAAGAAGTAATTCTGGTCTTCAACTGAGAGTTGGAAGTTGTAACACTTTCAACTTAGGTCTGTATGTCTCATGTTTTGTTTTTTTAATAGTCATTTAATTTTGGTGGAATAGCTTTGTAGAACCATCTTTCTTTTGTTTCTTACTTCTTTTTTAAATTTTTTTTAAATTTTATTTTATTTTAAACTTTACAATATTGTATTCGTTTTGCCAAATATTGAAATGAATCTGCCACAGGTATACATGTGTTCCCCATCCTGAACCCTCCTCCCTCCTCCCTCCTCCCTCCCCATACCATCCCTCTGGGTCGTCCCAGTGCACCAGCCCCAAGCATCCAGTATCATGCATCGAACCTGGACTGGTGACTCGTTTCATACATGATATTATACATGTTTCAATGCCATTCTCCCAAATCTTCCCACCCTCTCCCTCTTCCACAGAGTCCATAAGACTGATCTATACATCAGTGTCTCTTTTTCTTACTTCTTTAAAACCATTAATTTTCACAAATAAAGGTCTTGGTATGTCAGTAGGACATGTTTAAAACATATAACATCTGAATTGTTTCTATAGTGAACAGGAAAGAAAATAAAGATCCAGGCAAGAAATCCTCTAAATTTTAAAAAGATTATGAATATTTTATTTCTATGGGAAAATTTGCTTCTTTTCTACAAAACATTAAGTATTTCCTTCTGTAGTCTTAAGGAGGCTGTGAAATATGTGATGGAGAGGCACATGAAGGAGGATTTTTTCTCATTTAGAAAGACATGAGCCTGTGATAGATAAGCCTAGCTGTTATGTGAATTATATTGCTTCTCTTTTTCTCTTTTAAGAATTTTATACAGGGGAAAAATTCTAGAATATAAGTTTCTATATACATATATATATTTTAATGACCTGAAACTAAAAAGGCACTAGATTGTAGAAACACATGTCCACATTAATGCAAGTCCTTGGAAATATAAGTTTGGTTACCATCACTGCAAGGGGGCCAGCTGTCATAATTCTGGCTCAGTTGGGTCTTTTACTTGGGGGGTCCTATTCATTATCTTTGGAATGCCACATAGTAAGTGATTCTCTGAGGATACCATCTAATAAAAATACCATCCAGACATGTTCTGTTATTTCTGCTTCTTCCTTCCTCACCAATTCAAGTCTCTAATTATTACCAGAAACTAAATGCAAGACAGTTCCTGATGTTGGTAGTAGCTACTATTTCCTGTTTGCCATCACAAACTAAATAATGGAAGACTAGCTTATATATATATATAATATATATTCTTTTTTTTTAAAGAAAGATTATGTTTGTATATTCTAGTATGAATACATAGTATATACTCTCTAAAGTTCCCATTTCTGGTATTGTAGCTTGAATCCTGAATTTTAACTCAGAAATCATGCAGTTATTCAGCATCTACAATGCCTGCTTCAGTTGTCAGTTTCAGAAAAGTATACCACGCTTTCAAATGTCTAGGCGTTACCTTAGAGCAAACTTTGTTTGCACAATATTTTACAGTATCCAGCTTCTTTTTATTGGCAAATCCCTTGTCATTATTATTATTTCACACCAAGAGCCCATATCCTGCTACAAAACACTGTAAGTAGTAGCGTATGTAAAAACAATCTGTGTTGTGGAATTTATATCCTAAAATTCCTTCCCTTTGAGATATGTGAAATCTGAGCTCCTGTGGTTCTGAGGAGCTTGATACTGTGACAGATTATCTGTGCATATGTGTGTGTGCGTGCGTGCGTGCTGGGGAGCAGTAGCGGAAAGGCAGTAGATCATTTGGAATGGAAGGATCCTCATGACACGTGGGATGATGGAAATGAAGCAATAAATTCCCAGGCATCCTGAGGCACTTTCCAACATATCCAGAATGATACAAAAGTCCAGTGAAACTTTAAGAGAGTAGGAAGAGGGCGTCTAGTCAGAAACCCGTATCTTGTGTTTTGTTATATGCTACGTGGTATGAACATAATACTTGTCTTATTAAATTCTAAGCATGTTTCCCATTCAGGGAAATGTGCAACCAAGCAGACATTTTAAAGAGCTGAAGTATAAAAATATAAAAAGATTTAGTGTCTCTCTCCAGGCCAGATATGTGGAGCTGTGGCTTATATATAGTGTGTGCTTTAAGTTGAACAGAGTTCCCAGAGCTGCACCACAGAGTAAAATGCTTCCAGGAGGTTTTCATTTCAGCAGCACTGTAAGCAGAGACCTACTACCCCATCCTTCTCTGCTAAAGTATAACTTCAAATTCCAAGCACCTGGGAAATTCCCAGGAGTTCAGCAAGACCAGTAATGGCCTAAAACTTCTCCAGCCAATCCAGAGACCATACTCTCTGCCCTGAGAAACCCAGTCTTGGAAGAATCCAGTTCTGTCCCTCCACATCTGTGCCCACAGTCCAGCCCGGAGAGCAAAATCACAGAACTGGGGGAATTTATGCCATGTTAAATCCATGGCCACCCATCTCCGCAGTGCTTTTAACACTTCATAGAAATTCTAATGAGATTTTTTTTTTGTTGTTTTGAGCCTTGCTTCCCCTCTCTCTGGAATGGCAATTTAAAACATTTTCCACTCAACTCACATCTGCAATTTGCTTTCTTCTTGTTCCTGGCAGATGTCTGACTTCACAGAAAATTAAAATAGAAACCATGAAAGCGAACCACTTCAACTTCCTGCTGTCATATCTACAAGTCTACCTCAATTTGCCCCTTTTCCTTTCCCTCCCCTGCCGGCACAAAGGAGAAAGCGTCCCTCCTCCAAGTTACCTTTCCTCTGGACTGACTCCGCAAGGCCACTATTGTCTGAAAACAACAGCCAGGTCCCACCCAGCTGACCTCTTTCCTGGCTCACAGTGGAGACTTCCTCTACAGCACTCCACTCTCTTCTTGTCTCCCTGCTCCATCCAGACTGCAGCCAGAGGGAACATGCAACACATAACTGGGGTCATGTTTGTCTTGAGCAAAACCTTTTTTCATGGCCTGAACTATGTCTAACCCCCACGGCATTCATATGTTGAAGCCCTAAAGCCTAGGACCTCAGAATGCGACTGTATTTGGAGATAGAGTTTTTGAAGAGGTGTTTAAAATGAGGTCATTATGGTGGCCCCCAATCTAATAGGACTGGTGTCCTTATAGGAAGAGCAGAGTTGGACATAGACTCTCATAGAGAAAAGACTACATGAAGACAGCCAACAACAAGCCAAGGAGAGAAGCCTCAGCACTCCTGCTAATACTTTGATCTTGGATTTCTAGCCTCCAGAAGTGGAAAAAAGTTTCTTGGTTAAGCCACCCAATCTCTGTGGTACTTGGTTAGGGTTCAGTTCACTTCAGTTCAGTCGCTTAGTCGTGTCCGACTCTTTGCGACCCCATGAATCGCAGCACGCCAGGCCTCCCTGTCCATCACCAACTCCCAGAGTTCACCCAGACTCATGTGCATCGAGTCAGTAATGCCATCTAGCCATCTCATCCTCTGTCATCCCCTTCTCCTCCTGCCCCCAATCCCTCCCAGCATCAGGGTCTTTTCCAATGAGTCAACTCTTCGTATGAGGTGGCCAAAGTATTGGAGTTTCAGCTTCAGCATCAGTCCTTCCAATGAACACCCAGGACTGGTCTCCTTTAGGATGGACTGGTTTGATCTCCTTGCAGTCCAAGGGACTCGCAAGAGTCTTCTCCAGCACCACAATTCAAAAGCCTCAATTCTTCAGCACTCAGTTTTCTTTATAGTCCAACTCTCACATCCATACATGACTACTGGAAAAACCATAGCCTTGACTAGATGGACCTTTGTTGGTTAGGGTAGCCCTAGCAAACTCATATACTTCCCAGTGACTGTCAGTCATCTCTAGCAAAGTCTATTCATTCAATGGGCTTTCAAATGAATAGAAAGTCTATTCATTTCTAAGGCCCAGGATGATCTGGCCCATGCTTGCTTCTCTTGCTTCATCCTTGGCCACTCTGCCCCTCTCTCTGTTCCAACCACACTGGCTTCTGAGCTGTTCTTTGAATATGCTATTATCTTCCTTCTTCTGATACTCTTAGATGTACTGTTCCATCCTCATGAAACATTCCTACCTGCTCATGCCTCACATTCACCTACTTAGCACACTCATCTTTCAAGTTTCAATATAAACATCACTCCTTAAGAGAAACCATCCTTGTTCCCTAAGCCTACGTTAGGTTCCTCTCTAGTAAGCTTCCGTAGCATTCTGTACCTCTCATATCATTTTGTACAGCCCATATCAATCCTAATCATTTGGTCAAAATATGTTTTCTCTTAAAGACTGTAACCTTCAGGGACGCAGGAACTTATTCTACTTTGCTCACTGTTCTGTCTGTAGTCTGTGTGCCTATTTCTGTCATATATTTGTACTCAGGCTAAAAACAGACAGGATCATAAATCCTGGCAGAAAAGTAGACAGTTATTGTATGGCTTTGGACATGGTGTTAGTAAGATTTCCAGTGATTAGAAAATCCAATGAGGTAGGTACCTGTTCCTGAAGTTGAAATAGTAATGTCATTGCCTATTGAGAAAATGTAGGTTACTGATTCAGTTCAGCTTATCAGAGGCAAAGGTTATTTTTTATTTTCTTAAATTTATCAGATGTTCAGAATTCGTTGGACTAGATATACACTAGGTCTAATTTATTTGGGGATATAATTGAAACAATTCTGCAAAAAAATAGATTTTATATCTTCGCCTGGTATTTTTTATTTTTATAGAAACAGTGAAAATGTGTACAAAACTGGGGCACAGTCATAGGGCACATGGCGATGCATGTGTTACTATCATGGGAAGTAGGGTTTGCTGCAGTTCTTCATCTCTGGTTTATACTGGAAGGTTAAAACCCTTATAAGAAGCACTTAGAGGTTCGGAGTCTCTTCTGTGGTGTGCTGTGGGAGTCAACAGCATGTAGATGTGGAGGAAGCACCGTCAGGGACCACTTTCTGAAGAGTGGCACACAGATGCTGCAAGACCGAACATGTGGTTTGTGTACCTGGCTCTGTGGTCAGGAGGGTACACGTGACAACGATGCCATGCCGACAGAAGTCTTTCACAGCACTTGTGTGATAAGTACAATAGCGCTGTCTATTTGAGACTGATATTTTTGATGGGATTGACTATCCCTGAGTGGTGTGGGGACAAAAAGACTAATGTAGCTGGCCATCACTCGCACATTTATTTACATGTCAGGGCTTTTGTTCAGATTGTGACTGAAGCCTATTTGTAGAACCAGGCATAATGAGGTAAACTTCATTGAGATTCACTTCAGGACATACCCAAACAAACAAGATCTTCATTCTGAGCCCATCCAAATGTCTGTAATTTGGTAAATTACTCATTCTGTTTGAATGCATTAGTCATCATTTATGAATGTCAGTGAAATTGAATGGACTTCCCTCAAAGCACTATAGAACATTTCCATTATGCTACAAATGCCTTTTTTTTTTCAAGACATATTTTTCTACTGCATTTACAATTTCTGATCCATGAACTAGATAGGCAACCCAGGAAAAAAAAAAATCATGGTCAAAGAGCTAATGGGTATTTATAAAATATTTGTTTTAGATTTGAGCAGATTAGGGTCACATCACATATGTTAAAATGTGTAAACCTTAATAATCTTCAGATTTAGTCAATATTTACTAAGCACCTTGGAAATCTTAGTAACCTTCAGCATGAACAGCTATCAATATAAAATAAAATAGGAAGAATCTTAAGGAAGATATTACCTCAATAACTCACTTCCTCAAAAAATATTTAAAAACAATTTGGCATGATAAAAGCTTTTTATTGAGTATTTGACTCATGGCAAATAATAAAAATATAAAAAGCCTTGGACAGACATAATACCTAGAAGACTTTTCTGATACCTTGCCATTTTGTGTTCTCCTTAAAGTCAAAGAGTTTTAACAAGACAGCAAAGAGAGAAATCTTACATTTTGCCATTATTCAGGTATTTGCAGTGAAGTTATGTCAATTAAAAATTCCTATTCCAACACATTTTACTTGCTGCATGCCAGCTGTAAGTCTTTATACCACATTGCAAATGCATGATGATGACAGGAGATAAGATAAAGGCTTACCATTGACTTTCTGAGTGTATTTATGTAATTCCCTAAATTCTGATTTTTTCTGTGCCAGAGTAATATACTGAGTTCTCTTTTACATTTATTTGAGGAGTGATGGAGACAATGGTGTCTGTAAGTCATTATTGCTCAAAATGACTAGAATTTTTGCTTCCCAGGTGGCTCAGTGGTAAAGAATCCTCCTGCTAATGCAGAAGACTGGGAGTTGATCACTGGGTTGAGAAGATCCCCTGGAGAAGGAAATGGCAACCCACTCAAGTATTCTTGCCTGGGAGATTCCATGGACAGAGGAGACTGGAAGCTACAGTCCATGGGGTTGCAAAGAGTCAGACACAACTGAGTAAATGAGCATGCTGCTGCTAAGTCACTTCAGTCATGTCTGACTCTGTGAGACCCCATAGACGGCAGCCCACCAGGCTCCGCCATCCCTGGGATTCTCCAGGCAAGAACACTGGAGTGGGTTGCCATTTCCTTCTCCAGTGCATGAAAGTGAAAAGTGAAAGGGAAGTCGTTCAGTCATGTCTGACTCTTAGCGACCCCATGGACTGCAGCCTACCAGGCTCCTCCATCCATGGGATTTTCCAGGCAAGAATACTGGAGAAATGAGCATGAATGCTCATTAATTTAACGAGGAAATGTTCTTCTCAGGAAAGGATCTTTTAAACTCTTTCCCTGGAAAAAATTTTTAAGTTGAAGTTGAATTTTTGAATGTTAACAAGAGAGGTCTACTAAATAAACATGAACTCCTAATTTTTCCTATATCTCAGAACTTTCCCTATGGTATGCATTGGCAACTCTAGTTTTTCTAAAGAGAAAGTTGGCTATTCTTCTAGAATCTCTGTACAAAATCTCTTCTTTAATTGACCAATTATATCTCAGCTACACATATGCTGCTTACTTTCTCTACACATTCCTTGAATTTTAAATCCTAGAGGACTTTCTTTCATTATAAGAAACCTGTTTTCCTTTTAGTAATTCAGATTTGAGGATGATTTGGTTCACAATTATATGGCTATATACTTTTTTGGCTTAAGCATGTATATGTGTTTAGCAAGTATTTATTACACAATTGCACTCATTTCACACGCTAGCAAAGTAATACTCAAAATCCTGCAAACTGGGCTTCAATAGTACGTGAACCTAGAACTTCCAAATGTACAAGCTGGATTCAGAAAAGGCACAGAAACCAGAGATCAAATTGCCGACGTACATTGGATCATTGAAAAGGCAAGAGAATTCCAGAGAAACATCTACTTATGCTTCACTGAGGACACTAGAGCCTTTGACTATGTGGATCACAACAAACTGTGGACAATTCTTTAATAGATGGGTATACCAGGCCACCTTACCTACCTCTTCCAAAACCTGTATGCAGATCAAGAAGCAAAAGTTAGATCTGGATATGGAACAATGGACTGGTTCAAACTTGGGAAAGGAGAGCTCAAGGCTGTATATTGTCACCCTGCTTATTTAACTTACATTCAGAGTACATCATGCGAAATGCTGGGCTGGATGAAACACATGCTGGAATCAAGATTACTGGGAGAAATATCAATCACCTCAGATATGCAGATGACACTACCCTTATGGCAGAAAGCAAAGAGGAATTAAAGAGCCTCTTGATGGAAGTAAAGAGGAGAGTGAAAAATTTGCCTTAAAACTCAATATTAAAAAAATTAAGATCATGGCATCCAGTGCCATCACTTCATGGCAAATAGATGTGGAAACAATGGGAATAGTGACATAGTTTATTTTCTTGGCTCCAAAATCACTGTGGACAGTGACTCCAGCCATGAAATTAAAAGACACTTGCTCCTTGGAAGAAAAGCTATGAAAAACCTAGACAGCATATTAAAAAGCAGAGACATTACTTTGCTGACAAAGTTCGTCCAGTCAAAGCTACACTTTTTCCAGTAGTCATGTATGGATGTGAGAGTTGGACTATAAAGAAAGCTGAGCTCCAAAGAATTGATGCTTTTGAACTGTGGTGTTGGAGAAGGCTCTTGAGAGTCCCTTGAACTACAAGGAGATCCAACCAGTCAATCCTAAAGGAAATCAACCCTGAATATTTATTGGAAGGACTGATACTGAAGTTAAAGCTGCAATACTCTGGCCACCTAATGTGAAGAGCTAACTCATTGGAAGAGATCCTGATGATGGGAAAGACTGTAGGCAGGAGGAGAAGGGGATGACAGAGGATGAGATGATTGGGTGGCATCACCAACTTGATGGATATGGGTTTGAGCAAACTCCAGGAGATAGTGAAGCCTGGTATGCTGCAGTCCATAGAGTCGCAAAAAGTCAGACACAACTGAGTGACTGAAAACAAATTATTGTACAGTATTTCATCCTGAAGTTGAAAGACTAGATAATTCTTGAAGGGGATATGAAGCTGTCTCATGCAAGCATTCTTAGACTCAAATGCTTCAAGTTTCTGGAGAGGAAAGAAGATGAATAAAATGGTTGTGGGCACAGTGGCTTGAGAACTCTTGCCTTGTCTTAAGCACAGTTAAGCATATACTTAACTATAGTCAATATATACTTAACTATAGTCAATTGCAGCTATCCAATAACAGTCCCAGGATTGTTAAATCATCCAGGTTAAATGACTAGTCAGAAAATTGGATTTTCATCTGAAAGCTCCAAATATGTAAACTCTAGTAGCTAATTCTAAGTTAAACACTGTAACTTCTTGTGTAAAGAATTCCTCCCTACCCATGTCACTTATGTCTGCTGGTTCTAGAGATGGGTTCCATTCATCATCACCCACTTCCTTACCCTGACTCCCACCAAAACAGGTGCAGGGCCTCTTGTTTCCTCAATGCTCACTTCTTTGCTCACTGTCCAGGAAAAAGTGTTTTTTGGTTTCTGGATGTTCTGGAATATCAGAGTCAGAGAGGTGATTCAAGGACATTTTCAGATTATGGACAACATCATTCATGCTGGGCACATACAGAGGGAATTGATGGCAGATGCCTGACAATAGCAGGAAAGTGAAAAGAATGGTTCTCAGCTTTGTTGGCCTCAGTACATATGGGACAAGCATAAGCTGGCCAGCTTACATATGACCACTCAGCTCCTGGATAGCCCCAGAGCACCAGTGACCATGAAAACTGAGTAATCTGCTATGCAGATCTAGCTCTTTGCTGAAAAGCTGAGAGCAAGGCCCTTTTGGGGCTTCCCTGGTGGCTCAAACAGTAATAGATCTGCCTGCAATGCAGGAGGCCCAGGTTCAGTCCCTGGATTGGGAAGATCATCTGGAGGAGGGTATGGCAATCTATTCTAGTATTCTTGCCTGGAGAATTTCATGGACAGAAGAGCCTGGCAGGCTACAGTCCATGGGGTCACAGAGTCGGACATATCTGAGTGACTAATACACACACACACACACACACACACACACAAGGCCCTTTGCAGAAAAACGCCTTATCTCTTCATCCCTATCCTCCCTCAGACTTCTCCCTCCTTAGCATCTTTCAACATCTCTGTTCTCACCCTACTCCTTTCTGATAAGAAGAAATTTCCTGTTCTCACACCAGATGTTTCTACCCCAAATTTGCCCATGGTATAAGTCTTCTCTATATCCCTAAGGCCGTAGAATTTCTGTAAGAAACTCCAGAAGACTCTCCTTTTCTCAACTTTTTAATCTATCACATTCATCTCTGAGATGATGGGATCGAATACAAGTCTCCTGCATTGCAGGTAGATTCTTTACCAGCTAAGCCACCAAGGAAGCCCTCTGAGACAATGAACACATTGAATAGGCTGCTTGAATGGAGAGGAGGAAAAATTCTAAACATCAAGATAAAAAATAAGTTAAAACTTGTTTTAAAAAGCTGTCCTTGCACAAAATGTGTTTAAAGTAGAATATGTTTTTGCTTTTATATTTATTGTTATTTGTATTAAATTACAAATCTGACATAGCAATCTTTTTGGCCTGTGAAAGAAAATCACATATTCAAAATAAAAATTTACTTGAATGGGTGAACATGCTCCATGTTTCTTCTCAGCCTCTTTACATGACGTAGAGGCTGCAGACTGTTTTCAGCTGTGTATCCCTCCTTCTACTCCTAAGGTAGAAGCACAGGACAAATACACTGAAAATATACAGAAAGCATTTTATTGCCTAACTATAAGCATTATCTATTATTAAGATATTACAAGGTATCAAGTGCTTTTAAACCAATGATGAATGAAGTCTGGGTGATTTTAGTACCATATCAGAACTGAACATCTGATAGAGAAGAAGCTGTAATTTTTTTTTTTTCCTAAAGGGGAAATATTTAAACCTATTACTTTTCTAATGGATGCCTAGAAATATTACTCCATGATGAAGAAAAAAGAGAAATATAGGTCCATTTGACTCCATTTTTTATAAATTCCTTGTTTAAAAAAAAGAATTCAATAAAATTCTCACCTCAGTTACTGTATTATCAAAGTCATCACACAGGTTTCTTTTACCTGTCAGAAAAACCTTCTTAGATGCTACTGCCTTAATGCACAGGGAGTTTTAAAAAATGGGGAAGGTGTCTGCTGATGCCTTCAGGAAGTTTTGGCATGATGGTGGGGAAAATAAAACAAGTTTAAGTGCTCATATCTTTGGTTAGTCTCACCTCTTTCAGAGCCCCTGTTAACATCCAACATTATTATGATGCCTTTAGTTTCCACATTTCTCATCTTAAAATATCACTTGTTTCCCGTGATTATAAGTTATTTGTATGTTTGGTAGAATTTTCACATACTACACTGTATTAAGTTATGATTACCTATTAATGTATTCAAATTAATGAGCAAGTGTTATAACAGATTCTATGTGCTAGAATTTTCAACATATGCTGAGATATATGATTATAATATGCTGATATATGTAATAGATGTAAACAAGTTGCTCTGACAGATCATAAGAGAGAGCTACATAAGGCCACCCAGGAGAGATGACCCTTCTGTTTAGCCTTCATAAGTAGGTGATCATCAGCCAGAGCAAGAGGTGAGGACCAGCACATTCTAAATTAGAAAAGCTATGTACTTAAAAGAATATCAGTATAACGAGGACATAATGTGCAATGTAAGAATACTACATGCAAGGGTTTACAGGTCACCAAGTTTGAAAGACTTGGTAGTTTATAGTGAGGCTTTTAGATGTTACTGCAGTGGGGCACCTTGGGGGACACTAAGTGGGATGCTCATTTAACCAGTGAGATACTTGTTTTGACTATCATAGTGGAAAACATTCTCTGGTGGAAGTTTAGAGACTGCATTGGAAACAGGCAAGAATGCAAACGGGAGGCCAACTATGAAGGTTTGTTGTAATCTAGGAAGAGGCCTGAACAAGGCAACGGCAAGAAGATGGGGGATACGGGGCGGATTCCAGGACTATGTACGAGATGTAAGTAGTCAACATGACTCAGTGAATTTTGGATCTGAAAAACAAGGGAAGAGAGTCTAGGTTTCTGGCTTTGACACCTGGCTATATATAGTGGTGCCAAAAACCAGCATAGGAAATTCAGGGAAAGAATGAGGTTTTAATACATGGGATATGTTGAGTGTATTTTTGGACACATCTAGTGCAATTACCTGTGGTTTATCTAAGATCAGACATATATTGAGTAGCTGAGAGCTTGGTTCAGATATGAGTGAAAGAGGAAAATCTGAGATTTTCCAGGTCTTAGCTGAAGCTATGAAAGTGGATGAGATAAACCAGAAAAATGTGTAGAAGATGTGGTAAAACTTATCTGGGAAACTTTAACATTTAAAGCATAGACAGAGGAAATGGTGACTGCAGGTAAAAGTTAGGTTTAAATCTCAAAGATTAGTGCTCCAAAAACCAAGATGTAAGGTTATATTTCAAATATAAGTGAGACAAATTAGTCTCTGGCATCAGATTCACAGACAAATTAGGCAAAAGAAAAATTAAGGAGAGTTACTGAGATTTAGCATCCTGGTGGTCATTGGTACTTTTGGGTAGCTCTTTCAAGATGTAGTAGAGACAGTAGCCAGACTTTGGGACTTTGAAGATTGATCGGATTGCAAGGGTCCTTAAGTATGGTTATTCAGGGAGTTTCTTGCATGAGAACTCCCACCAAGAAGGCGAGTGTGGGATAAATATACCTACTTGGTCTATTCAGTGAGTCATATGCCCTGTATACATCCTGAGGAACTGAAAACTTTTGCTAATTTTTTCAAAGTTATTGATGGGTTAACTGTAGCCTGAGGGAGGATTTCCCAGTAAGTAGAAAAAGGAGAAAGTGGGTAACAGCTAGAGGGATGTAAAATTTATTTGATTTTTAAAGATCAGCTAGTTTTAACCATAGGGGCTTCCTTGGTGGCTCAGATGGTAAAGAATCTACCTGCCATGCAGGAGACCCAGGTTCAATCCCTGGGTCAGAAAATTCCCTGGAGAAGGGAAAGGCTACGAACTTGCCTAGAGGCTTGAGCATCTGAGAATTTTGGCATTTAGGGGGTCCTGGAACTAATCCCTTGCAGATGCCAAGGGATGACTGTGTATGTATGTGCATCTGTATATATACACATAAATTATATAAATTTATAATTTATTTCTTTGTAATTTGTAGCTTCTAAACTATCAAAGCTTAAAAAAAGATGAGGGGTTAGATGGCTAAAAGCATATAAAATGGGAAAAGACTGTAGCAATAAATCTAAATGTTCCAGCAATTTCAATAAAATATAGATGGACTACCTGCTACTAAAGAAAAATCTATTGAAATAGCAAAACAAAAAGATTATCATGTATTACTGACATGATAATGTCACCAAGCCAAATAATTTAGAATTGCTGAACATAAAGAGATATAAAAAGATATAGTGCAAAATTCTAACCCAAGTTAAGTGTATAGAGCAATATTAATATGAGACAAAATAAGATTTAGTGAAAAAAGACTCATATACATAGATAGAGATAATAGATACTTATATATTAACTTCTAGCAAATGGGGAAATCATTACATATTGAATATTACAATGTAACTTCAAATTATTTAATGAAAAATGGATAAAATTTCAAGGGGAAATTGACAATAATTATAGTATGAATTTAACATATGCTTTATAAACCAATAGATTTAACTTGACAAAATTTAAGTCCATAAAAGATTTTAAGTATTGTTTAAATTAGTAAATGGGATAAACTGAAAGTGAAACTCACTCGGTCGTGTCTGACTCTTTGCATCTCCTTGGACTATACAGTCCATGGAATTCTCCAGGTCAGAATACTGGAGTGGGTTGCCATTCCCTTCTTCAGGGTATCTTCCCAACCAAGGGATTGAACCCAGGTCTCCCACATTGCAGGCAAATTCTTTACCTACTGAGCCACCAGGGAAGTAAATGAAATATATATTGCTATATACATATGTAATAGATTATTTTATCAAACTGAAATGGACTTTAAAAATCACCCTTTATAAGGCCACAAACTCAAAAATTTCTGAAAAACACATAACATACATACTATTTTCTCTGACCACAACTGAATTGAATCAACTATTAATATACAAAATGGCCAATTTCCTTATCCAATGCTTCTAAAAAAAAGAAAATTAAATTAAATAATTTATGGATTAAAATATTTCACTGGAAATTAGAAAATGCTAAGAACTAAAAGAAATTTAAAATATTCTGAAGCTCCAATACCTTGGCCACCTCATGTGAAGAGCTGACTCATTAGAAAAGACCCCGATACTGGGAAAGATTGAAGGCAGGAGGAGAAGGGGATGACAGAGGACGTGATGGTTGGATGACATCACTGGCTCACAGGACATGAGTTTGAGCAGACTCCAGGAGATAGTGAAGGTCAGGGAAGCCTGGCGTGCTGCAGTCCATGGGGCACAGAGTTGGACACAACTGAGCGAATGAACAATGAATAAAATATGGGCTGCACCTGTGGACCAGAGATTGTTTTGTGCCCTGATTCCAGATCTTAGAGAAAGATTATAACTTTCCATTAGTTAAAAATTAAGAAAATTGAAAAATAACTTATTTAAGCATTCAAGAACTAAAATCAACTCAAGATTTAGAACACAGAAAATAATTAAAAATGTAAATTATTGAAACAGAAACTATAACCAACAATAATAAAACCAATAGAAATATTTAAAGAAAAAAATCATGTATTTGTAAAGATGAGCAAAACAGAGAAAGCTACAGTGAGATTAACATTACAAAAAGATATAACTACAGAGTGGATATTTTAAGACATTATAAGGTACATTTTTTAAAGCAAGACAATTGTATCTAATAAATTAACAAATTAATATTAAATAATTTTCTTAAAAGCATAAAGAATGCAAACTAGTACAGCCACTATGGAAAACAGTGTGGAGATTCCTTAAAAACCTGGAAATAGAACTGCCTTATGATTCAGCAATCCCACTGCTGGGCATACACACTGAGGAAACCAGAAGGGAAAGAGACACATGTACCCCAATATTCATCACAGCACTGTTTATAATAGCCAGGACATGGAAGCAACCTAGATGTCCATCAGCAGATGAATGGATAAGAAAGCTATGGTACATATACACAATGGAGTATTACTCAGCCATTAAACAGAATTCATTTGAATCAGTTCTAATGAGATGGATGAAACTGGAGTCTATTATACAGAGTGAAGTAAGCCAGAAAGAAAAATACCAATACAGTATACTAACACATATATATGGAATTTAGAAAGATGGTAACAATAACCCTGCATACGAGACAGCAAAAGAGACATTGATGTATAGAACAGTCTTATGGACTCTGTGGGAGAGGGAGAGGGTGGGAAGATTTGGGAGAATGGCATTGAAACATGTATACTATCATGTATGAAACGAGTCGCCAGTCCAGGTTTGATGCATGATACTGGATGCTTGGGGATGGTGCACTGGGACGACCCAGAGGGATGGTATGGGGAGGGAGGAGGGAGGAGGGTTCAGGATGGGGAACACATGTATACCTGTGGTGGATTCATTTCAATATTTGGCAAAACTAATACAATATTGTAAAGTTTAAAAATAAAATAAAATTTAAAAAATAAAATAAAAGCATAAAGAAATAAAATTTAATAAAGAAAAATATTAGTCAAAAATACTTTTTTCTAAAATAAACTAGTTTTAAGTTGTTTTAGAAATATTTTATCTAACTTAAAAGAAGCAGACAATCACCATATTATAAAATTTTCTTCTAAAAAAGAAAAAGAGTAAATTGATTTTATGTAACCTTAACATGCACCCTAGACTCAGTCAGCATAAAATAAAATCTAACTCAGTCTTCTTATTGAACATACATTCAGAACTACTTAATAACCCATGTGCATAATCCAAATGCTTACAAGCTAGCAGGTGGATAACATCAATGTTTGAAACAGGTTGGATGGGGATCAGAATGGTAGTTGTAGAGACCATGTCAAATAGGAGGGTATACATAAACATGTCTTTGTGAAGTGAGAATACTCTTAGTTTTATAAACATGTCTTTGTGAAGTTGTGATAATACTCTTAGTTTTAGTCAGAATTGACAAATTTTTTTCAGGAAGAATGCTAAATATAATCTCCTGATTTTTAAATGTTGACAACTTATTCAACTTTTTGTGGGCCACTGCAGATGCCCATAGACTAGATTTGATTGGAGGACCAGGAACAGCTTTGGTTGACTATTTTCCAACTTTGCAATGAGGACCAACAGGAAACCTTAGAGAAAGAGTAGATCCATTCATCCTTCCTAACTTTTCAGTGCTTAGATCACCACCAGAGCCTCCATCTGTGCCCAGAGCCCAGCTTCTGACTGGACCCAGGGATGCTACAACTGGGTCAGCACTGGAGCCTGGCCTACTTGCCACTCTGCTGTTTGGTTATCTTGTGTGGTCCGATCACTTTTCTTCTTATTTTGCCATTTCTACTCAAGCATATCTATCCTAAAATAGTCTTTTTAAGTCTGATCCTAAAGTAGTTTTACTAACATCTTACAGAATCTCTTCCCTGCCTTCTTTTCTTTGAAAGGTCTGATGGGTGTGAGGTTGCTCTTTTCCTTTGGAGAAGGTGTGGCCTGTCACTGATACTGTGAAGTTATTTGATGAGCTTTAAAGTAAAAACTAATGTCTGCAAACATCTTCCCTCAAATAAAGATTATCATTCTAGGAGAACACGTAGCCAAAACATTTCTTGCAAATCGACTTCATCAGAAATATCTGGCATTGGTCAAAGCTGTGATGGTGATGCTTTAGTCAGCAGAACATGTGGAACCCATAATCTTTTTTGTGTTCAGCGATTGCTGAGCCTTTATTGGTCTGTTGCTACATTTGTAGTTTCATTTAAAAGATTTGGATGAATGATTCTCTTTGTTTTTGTTATTTCTAGGGAATTGCAATATAGACACATAAGATTTCTTTCCATACTTGGGAGTAGGGCCAATAACAAGATACAAAGATCACAATCAGCAACAACTCAAGTACATTCTGTAATAATGCAAGAGGCCCATCAGAACTGCCTGTAACTTGCCAAGAAATGGCAGCCTTTTATACAGCAGGAAATCAGGTTACTTTTAAGGCAATCCTCGTGTTACAGATCTTCTTAATCAGATTATATCTGTACACAGAAAGGAAAAGGGGAAACTGAGCTTAATATTATTAGGTTTAAACTTGTTTTTGGCTGGTGATATAAAGATAATTGATGCCAGGGTAATATTCATAGGTCTCAGTTTTCTAGCTTATTCTCTCATTTCTGCATTTCAGTTTGACCACTGTGATACACTCTGTCTCAGGAAATAGGATGGAAAGTACAGTCCTTATTCTAGGCATATTGTGGGAAATCTAGGGGATTCTTAGAGTGTGCATATGCACTTTATAAAAACTATTAAAAGGAAACACTTTTTAAAAATTATGACTATCTGTCCAGGATTTCCCCTCAGGTTTGCTGCCTTCATTATTCTGCTTGCCGAATAAGACCTATAAGAACTTTGAACATTAGTGTGTAGAAATTGACTTGAGCGAGTATATTTTCTATTTTATTTAGCATTCACAACCAAAACAAGGCTATTTTTGAAGACTACAATCAACTGCCTTCATGCTCAAGTCTAAGCTTCCTAAATCAGAAAGTGCCAGAAATTACACTTTGAACCTCCAAATAGTGTGAGTTGAACAGAAGTGTATTTTTGGATACCAAATGTGCTCTCATATCCTTCCAACTCTGCAAAATCAAAGAAGCAGGAATTTCATTATCTGGGCGTTCAGCCTTGATCCCTCACAACTGGCCCTGTCTTCCTGTGACCCTGTTCCCCTGCATCAGACAGAGCCATAACTGTGTCTCAGTGTTCATTTCCAGCCTACCACTACCCCTCCCTCCACCTCCTCTCCTCTCCCCCTCCTCTTCCAGCAGGGAAACGCTTCAACAGAGAGAGAGAAAACTCAAAGAATCCCCCTTTACTAACTAGAACTAAGATGAATTGTGTCAGAGTTCAGAGCCCCCTTGTTGCTTTGGCATGAAATCACTGCCCTTGGTTTCTGCCAAGGCGGGTGTCAGCTGGTGAATTATAACACTGGCAGACAGGACTGAGATAAGCAAAAAATACAATGACAGCTGCTACACAGAACTATTCTTTCTGGCCTAGTGAATACAAAAATACATTGTGTAAATAAAGACAGACAGCTTCATTATGCAATTGTCTGCTACTATGTCACTACTAAAGAGCAAGTATTGATTCTGAAAAATATACCCAGACTCTTCAAGCTAATATGGTCTTACTCTGGGCATGCAGGAACACTAAGGAAAGTTGTCATCTAATCAAACTTCTTAACTTCAGAGCTGAACCAATATAGATATTTATTATAAGATCCCATCACTTTAGTTGTTTGAAATTTAACTTTAAAAAACTTCTTTTGCATTCAAGTCCTCAATATTTATATGACAACAGACATATTTGAAGTAAAATTCTGGGGCTTTGACTAGCTTTTATGAATTATAAAGTAAGTGTGTATGTTAGTCTGCTCAGGTTGCCATAACAAAATACCGTACACCAGATACCAAATACCATAGGACAAAATACCATAAAGTACTGGTGCCTTAGACAACAGAAGTTTCTTTTCTCACAATTGTGGTGTCTGGGAGTTCCAGAGCAAGGTCCAGAAGGATTATTTTCTGGTGAGGGCCCCCTTCCTGACTGTGCTCTCACATGGTGGAGAAAACAATAAATTCTCTCATAAGGATACACACCCCATTGGGTCAGGGCCCCATGCATATGACCCTTGCTGCTGCTAAGTCGCTTCAGTCATTTCCAACTCTGTGAGACCCCATAGATGGCAGCCCACCAGGCTCCTCTGCCCCTGGGACTCTCCAGGCAAGAATACTGGAGTGGGTTGCCATTTCTTTCTCCAATGCATGCAGGCATGCTAAGTCACTTCCGTCATGTCCAACTCTGTGCGACATTATGGACAGCAGCCCACCAGGTTCTTCTGTCCACGGGATTCTCCAGGCAAGAATACTGGAGTGGGTTGCCATTTCTTTCTCCGGCATATGGCCCCATTTAACCTTAAATACTTCCTTGTAGGCCCTGTCCCCAAATACAACTGTACATGACATTAACAGCTTCAACATATGAATTTGGGTGGACCAAACTATTCAGTAAATACCAGTGTATTTGGGACAATTTGATTTTTGTTATAAATAAACAATTTAATAAACTTAACTGTTTATCTTATGGTTAGTAATTCATAATATAACAAATAGTATTTTTAGCAAGATATTATATATAGTGACTATCTTTTCTTATTTAGTAACACAATACCAGGAATTAAGCAGAAGACATATATAGCACAGCAGACTTCAAAGTATGGCTCGTGGATAACTGTGGGTCCCTAGGGCCTATTTAGCAAGGTCAAACCTATTTTTGGAATAATACTCAGTTGCTATTTGCTTTTTTATGCGTTGGTATTTATACTAGTGCATTTGATGCACTTAACACGTGCCTTGATACACGTGTTAAGGTGCCCACAGTTTTATCCTCATCACTTTTGCAACATTAGTGTGAATACATATATTTATATACTTTAAAAGACACTTACTCCTTGGAAGGAAAGTTATGACCAACCTAGATAGCATATTCAAAAGCAGAGACATTACTTTGCCAACAAAGGTCCGTCTAGTCAAGGCTATGGTTTTTCCTGTGGTCATGTATGGATGTGAGAGTTGGACTGTGAAGAAAGCTGAGCACCGAAGAATTGATGCTTTTGAACTGTGGTGTTGGAGAAGACTCGAGAGTCCCTTGCACTGCAAGGAGATCCAACAAGTCCATCCTAAAGGAGATCAATCTTGGGATTTCTTTGAAAGGACTGATGCTAAAGCTGAAACTCCAATACTTTGGCCACCTCATGTGAAGAGTTGACTCATTGGAAAAGACTCTGCTGCTGGGAGGGATTGGGGGCAGGAGGAGAAGGGGACGACAGAGGATGAGATGGCTGGATGGCTTACCGACTCAATGGACATGAGTTTGAGTGAACTCTGGGAATTGGTGATGGACAGGGAGGCCTGGTGTGCTGTGATTCATGGGGTCGCAAAGAGTTGGACATGACTGAGCGACTGAACTGAACTGATATTTATATGTATGTACATACATATATTGGAGAAGGTGATGGCACCCCACTTCAGTACTCTTGCCTGGAAAATCCCATGGATGGAGGAGCCTGGTAGGCTGCAGTCCATGGGATCGCTAAGAGTCAGACACGACTGAGCGACTTCCCTTTCACTTTTCACTTTCATGCATTGGAGAAGGAAATGGCAACCCACTCCAGTGTTCTTGCCTGGAGAATCCCAGGGACAGGGGAGCCTGGTGGGCTGCAGTCTGTGGGGTCACACGGAGTCCGACACAACTGAAGTGACTTAGCAACATACATATAGACACACACACATACATACATATATATTTCTTTCTCTATGAACTTAGGTGAAACAGTTTATCTACTGCAGTCTGAAAGGGGTGCCCTTCTGTGGAAGTGTCCCTATATAGTCTTCTGGTGCCTATTACCTTTGGTGAAAAAGTAGTCTCGTTTTTCCCCAAGGTGTGCTGGCAGCTGTCACCTTCATTGGAAATGTAGCTGGAAATGGAGGAGCTTATGCCAGAGGCAAGTATAAGGTGAGACTTTCTCCTCCATTCATTGGCTATCACCGCCATACTGGGGGTGAGGTTGGATTCATGCTGATGGAGCAGAAGCCCTGATGGTTGGGTCCAGGTTGGCTTGATTCCCTTTAAGTGTGCATTCTTTCTTCTCCCAGCTGGTACCCTTTCCCCAGAAGGGAGCAATGCTAGAGCAAGAGGGGACCATGTGGGCTCTCAGCTCATGAGGAGGTGCAGGCTGCGGTGGGCTGACCACAGACAGAGGACTCAGCTACAACCGACGTGCTGCCTGTGCACCTGCCAGCAGTGGAAATCCCTACTGCATGTGCTATGCTATGCTAAGTCACTTCAGTCGTGTCCGACTCTGTGCATCCCCATAGACAGCAGCCCACCAGGCTCCCCCATCCCTGGGGTTCTCCAGGCAAGAACACTGGAGTGGGTTGCCATTTCCTTCTCCAGTGCATGAAAGTGAAAAGTGAAAGTGAAGTCGCTCAGTTGTGTCCGACTCCTAGTGACCCCATGGACTGCAGCCTACCAGGCTCCTCCGTCCATGGGATTTTCCAGGCAAGAGTACTGGAGTGTCCTTTATTCCACACAGGTGATCACTCCCCCATTGCCTCTTCCGGCCCCCACCCTGTGCTGGAGCTACTCTGCGGGGTGGGTGGGGCCGTGTGGACTCTATGGAGCACAGGCTGTGGCAGTTTCAGGCTTGTAATCTGTTTTTTTGTTCTTTAATTTTAAGTAATAAAAATGTGTTCACATTTAGAAGAAATGAATCAATATTACTTAGCAAACCACCATTTTCTATATGATCAATGCTTGATGTTATAGTCATTCATGAGTATACGGAATCATTCAGCATGCAATTCAATGTACTTCAAACTAAGAAATTACAAAACAAATTCCTTGATAAATTTTCAGATTCCATTGAAGTTAAACTTTTGAGGAGCAATCACTCACTGAGCTTTCAGTGTGATATCAATGGTGAATATGCACAGCATCTGAAAAGGCTACCGAATACTCCTCCCTTATCCATCTGCACGTCAATGGAGACAGCATTTCTTTGTAGGCTTTCACTAAAACTGTGTGTTTTGACAGAATGAGCAGAAGTTGATTTGAGAAGTCAACTGTCTTCTATTTAGTGAGACATTAGCTTTGGCAAATATGCAAAAGAATTTTACTCTTCTTAGTAATTTTTTTTCTGTTTTGAAAAGAAAACTTTTTTGCTAAAATGTGTTATCTATGTTAGCATGCAATATGCTTATTATTATTGATTTAAATAAATCATTAAATAATATTTTATAAAGTTTTCAGTTTTATGAAAAACCTTGGGAGAGATAGCTAATATAAACAAAACCTCTTTGGAATACTCAGTACTTTTAACACTGTAAAGTGTCTTGAGCCAAAACAGTGTGAGAACCACTGGTGTATGGAAAAATAAGAGCATTTGCCAACTGGATATCCCCTTTTAAAAGATAATTTCTGCTAGTTATTTTGTGAGTTGGAGCAAGTTACATCATCTGAACTATAGGTACAATATTTATAAAATAGAGATAATAAAGTCCACTTCACACAGTTTTTGTAAAGATTTGTTTAATTTGTTTCATGTTTATTTCATGAACATTAAAGCACTTTATAAACTGTTAAGTCCTAAACATTTTCAGTTGTGTGTTGATGTTTGTCTCTAGCATAGATGTATGGGACTGGCAAGATACTGAAACTCACAGAATTTTCCATTACTTCTTTGTTCTTGATTTGTCCCTCTTAATCCTGCTCATCAATAGCAACAGAACAAAAATGATAAATGTCATCCTTCTTTTTAAGGTGCTGTACAATATAGTTCCAATTTGCTGTTGCTGAACTCAGTTGTGTCCTACTCTTTGCGACCCCATGGACTGCAGCACCCAGGCTTCCCTGACCTTTGCTGCTGCTGCTAAGTTGCTTCAGTCATGTCCGACTCTATGCGACCCCATAGATGGCAGCCCACAAGGCTCCCCTGTCCCTGGGATTCTCCAGGCAAGAACACTGGAGGGGGTTGCCATTTCCTTCTCCAATGCATGAAAGTGAAAAGTGAAAGTGAAGTCGCCTAGTCTTGTCTGACTCTTAGCAACCCCATGGACTGCAGCCCACCAGGCTCCTCTGTCCATGGGATTTTCCAGGCAAGAGTACTGGAGTGGGATGCCATTGCCTTCTCCTTCCCTGACCTTTACCATCTCCCAAAGTTTGCTCAAACTCATGTCCATTGAGTGATATCATCCAATCATCTCAACCTCTGTGGCCACCTTCTCCTGCTGCCCTCAATCTTTCCCAGGATCAGGGTCTTTTCCAATGAGTTGGCTCTTCGCATCAGGTGGCCAAAGTATTATAACTTCAGCTTCAGCATCAGTTCTTCCAATGAATATTCAGGATTGATTTCCTTTAGGATGGACTGGTTTGATCTCCTTGCAGTCTAAGGGCCTCTCAAGATTCTTCTCCAGCACCACAGTTCAAAAGCATCAATTCTTTGGTGCTCAGCTTTCTTTATGGTCCAAATCTCACATCCGAACATGACTACTGGAAAAACCATAGTTTCGACTAGACAGACCTTTGTCAGCAAAGTGATGTCTCTGCTTTTTAATATGCTGTCTAGGTAGGTCATAGATTTTCTTTCAAGGAGCAAGTGTCTTTTAATTTCATGGCTATAGTCACCATTGGCAGTGATTTTGGAGCCCAAGAAAATAAAATCTTGGCCACAACATTGTGGTTATCTGGGTCATTAAGACTTTTTCTATACAGTTTTTCTCTGTATTCTTGCCACCTCTTTATCTCTTCTGCTTCTGTTGGGTCCTTACCATTTCTGTTCTTTATTCTCATCTTCACATGATATATTCCCTTAGTATCTCCAATTTTCTTGAAGAGATCTCTAATCTTTCTCATTTTATTTTTGTCCTCTATTTCTTTGCATTGTCCACTTAAGGCTTTACCTCTTCCTCCTAGTCTCTGGAACTCTGTATTCAGGTAGGATATCTTTTCTATTCTTCTTTGGCTTTCACTTTTGTTCTTTCTCAGCTCTTTGTAAGGCCTCTTCAGACAACCATTTTGCCTTTTTGCATTTATTTTTCTTGGGGTTGTTTTTGGTCACCACCTCCTATACAATGTTATGGACCTCTGTTCATATTTTTTCAGGCACTCTGTCTACCAGATCTAATACCTTGAATCTATTTGTCACTTCCACTGTATAATCGCAAGGGATTTGATTTAGGTCATACCTGAATGGCCTAGTTTTTCCCTACTTTATTCAATTTAAGTCTGAATTTTGCAATAAGGAGCTGCTAATCTGAACCACAGTTATTTCCAGTTCTTGTTTTTCTGATTTTATAGAACATCTCCATCTTTGGCTGCAAAGAATATAATCAATCTATTTTCGGTATTGACCATCTGGTAATGTCCATGTGTAGAGTCTTCTCTTGTGTTGTTGGAAGAGGGTGTTTGCTATGACCAGCATATCCTCTTGTCAAAACTCTGTTAGCCTTTGCCCTGCTTCATTTTGTACTCCAAGGCCAAACTTGCCTGTTTACTCCAGATATCTCATGACTTCCTACTTTTGCATTCCAATACCCTATGAAGAAAAGGATATCTTTTATTGTGTTAGTTCTAGAAGTTCTTGTAGTTCTTCATAAAACTATTCAACTTCAGCTTCTTTGGCATTTGTTGTTGGGGCATAGACTTGGATTACTGTGATGTTGAGATCATTGCTTCATTTTTGAGGTACAATACAGTTCTACAGGAGCTTCCCAGGTGGCACTAGTGGTAAAGAGCCCGCCTGCCAAAGCAGGAGACATGAGAGATGTAGGTTTGATCCCTGGGTCAGGAAGATCCCCTGGAGGAGGACACAGCAAACCACTCCAGTATTCTTGCCTGGAAAATCCCATGAACAGAGGATCCTGGTGGGCTGTGGTCCATAGGGTTGCAGAGTTAGACTTGACTGAAGCAACTGAGTACAAACAGTTCTACAAATAGCTCCAATTAACCTGACCCCAGTTATTTCCACAAATGTGGTGTATCATCAGATGTTCTGGCCAGAAGAGCTCTACTTGAAGGTCCTGTATTGTGCTCTCTGCTCATGTTCTCTCTGCTTGGGATGGGTCATGGAACTCCTGCAATTTCAAGGCCTGCTTCAAAACCCTTGTGAGGCCATTCTGGCTATTTCCCTCCTCTCCTGCATTTGGAAATGTTTTCCCTTTTTTTACTCTGCATATTAATTTAATGTCCTTAAAATGACTTAAGTTAAGTAGATGTAAAATGTGCTTCTCCTGGTTTACTTGTATTTGTAGTTATTTAAGCTCAGGCCACTTCTCTTAGACCATGATTCTCACCAAAGTATTTTATTAAGCTCACTTCTTATTCTTTGTAAGAAATATTGCTTAGAGGTAGCAGTTAATAAATTTTCATTGAGTAGAATCAAACTAATAAATATGCCAAACCTGCCAAACTAATAGATATTTCATCTATTTTATATGGTGAGAATAATCTGCTTATAAGGGACAAGATGACATAGGAGGCTCAAATTCTTTGGAAGTCTGAAAACAATTCTCTGAGCATGTATTGTAGGGGAAACATCGAAGATTAATCATGATTTTCTTATGGAAGCAAGTCAATAATGCCTCCCTGTCGCATCTCTCTTATAACTTCCTGTCACTGGTGATACTTAGGCCATGCACCACCTGTAGCACATCTGTACATTTCCAAGTGGACCAGTTCAATGGTTAACTCAATAAGCTGAGCTAAAAAAAAAAAATCATTCAAACTGTTTGCAGTCCATTGTAGAACTTTATTTTGCTTTTGTTTTCTATTTTTTACTTTTCAGGAATTTGTTTTCTTCTGTAGAGATTACCGAAATGTTTATTTTTTCCAGTTCTCAAAGGATCTCTAGACTTTAATTCATGTTTAATGATGGCCCTTTGAATTCCCTGTTCCTCTTGGCAAGCTGTGAGATTAGTGGGAAGGAGGGCTGACCAACAGAACTTTTTGCAGTGATGGAATTGTTCTCTATCTGTGCTGTCGAGCCAAGAGCCACTGGCTACAAGTGAATTTTGAGCACATGAAATATAGCTAGAGCAACTGGGAAACTCAATTTTATTTTCAGTTTGATTAGCTTAAATATAAATTAATTTAAATAACAGTGGCTTAAAACCTCTGTATTTGACAGCAGTGGTGTCGATTGTGACTTAATTTTTGCCTGAAACAATTGTCCCATGAAATGGTAAATTGAGAGAAATATACTAAAAGTAACTAAAATTACCTTTTTTCTCCTTCAAGAAATACAAATAGGAAATGTCTTTTATTTTTAATCTGAAAGAGCAGGGAAGAAGAATTTATAGACAGAGATAAACAGAGAAAATAGAAATGTGAAAACAGATATACAAAATGACCAGTACACAAATGAAAAACTGAAGGAAAGGAAAGGTGGACAAGGACTCGAGGGATTCCAAGAGTTAATCTAACTTTCATCCTTCTATGTGTTGCAGTTGGGTTGTGTCTTCAGATTATTGTCACTATCTTGTCCTTTTACATGCTTGTCACTCACTTCCCATTGTTCTTTGTTTTCTTTCATTAGCCTTAAAGATCACTGGTTCTATTGCAGGTAATTCTAGAATTTCACTTTGATAAAATGAAATCACTGTGTTGCCATAGTAATATCCAGGAAAAAAAATACTCACAAAGATGCATAAAAGTCAGTCAAAGGCTACTGTGAGTACGGAGTTATTCAGAAGTGCGAAGAAAGGCAGGATCACAAAAGTAATATTCTTAATAATTGAGAAAGAGGAAGATATAAAAATACTGTTTTATGGGAAATTTGGATAAATATTAGAGAATCTGCTACTTCATTCTTCACCCCATTTCTTTACTAAGTAATCGATGAACCTACAAATTTAAGATGTTAATTGTCGACAGGCACATTTAGTAAAAGTCATTAGGTTTCATAAAGAAAAGCTGAGAGTGTTTGCTTCTTGTTAATCTGTACACTGAGGAGTATCCTGTCAGTTGCACCTACTAAAGTAGGTAGTAGACCTAATGACTGCTTTAATAGAAGATCAATTCCTCAACATTACTGTACAAACTGACAATGTTCTTAAAGACTACCACTAAAGTAGAGAAAGTGATAAACTGGAAATATTGTACATGATCTCAGCTAAACAAATCATATAGTTGAAAACAGAATACATTTATGTTCCTGACTTCCAAGGATACTCCTTCTTAAACCTTTTCAATACTCTTAAAATCCTTTATGAAGTAATAATCTATACTATTGCCATAATTTCACTACTATTAAAAAAAGAGTAAAAGGGAACTTTGAAGTAAACTTCATTATGCATTAAGTCTAAAAGAGCAGTATTTCTTAAACTAATGATTCTAGAACTTAGTGAAATAAATTTAGGGGATCAGGTGTGATCACTGACCTAGACCCAGATATCCTGGAATGTGAAGTCAAGTGGGCCTTAGAAAGCATCACTATGAACAAAGCTAGTGGAGGTGATGGAATTACAGTTGAGCTATTTCAAATCCTGAAAGATAATGCTATGAAAGTGCTGCACTCAATATGCCAGCAAATTTGGAAAACTCAGCAGTGGCCACAGGACTGGAAAAGGTCAGTTTTCATTCCAATCCCAAAGAAAGGCAATGCCAAAGAATGCTCAAACTACCGCAAAATTGCACTCATCTCACAAGCTAGTAAAGTAATGCTCAAAATTCTCCAAGCCAGGCTTCAGCAATATGTGAACCGTGAACTTCCTGATGTTCAAGCTGGTTTTAGAAAAGGCAGAGGAACCAGAGATCAAATTGCCAGTATCCGCTGGATCATGGAAAAAGCAAGAGAGTTCCAGAAAAACATCAATTTCTGCTTTATTGACTATGCCAAAGCCTTTGACTGTGTGGATCACAATAAACTGTGGAATATTCTGAAAGAGATGGGAATACCAGACCACCTGATCTGCCTCTTGAGAAATTTGTATGCAGGTCAGGAAGCAACAGTTAGAACTGGACATGGAACAATGGACTGGTTCCAAATAGGAAAAGGAGTACGTTAAGGCTGTATATTGTCACCCTGCTTATTTAACTTATATGCAGAGTACATCATGAGAAACGCTGGGCTGGAAAAACACAAGCTGGAATCAAGATTGCTGGGAGAAATATCAATAACCTCAGATATGCAGATGACACCACCCTTATGGCAGAAAGTGAAGAGGAACTCAAAAGCCTTTTGATGAAAGTGAAAGTGGAGAATGAAAAAGTTGGCTTAAAGCTCAACATTCAGAAAACGAAGATCATGGCATCCGGTCCCATCACTTCACGGGAAATAGATGGGGAAACAGTGGAAACAGTGTCAGACTTTATTTTTTTGGGCTCCAAAATCACTGCAGATGGTGACTGCAGCCATGAAATTAAAAGACGCTTACTCCTTGGAAGGAAAGTTATGACCAACCTAGATAGCATATTCAAAGAGACATTACTTTGCCAACAAAGTTTCATCTAGTCAGCGCTATGGTTCTTCCTGTGGTCATGTATGGATGTGAGAGTTGGACTGTGAAGAAAGCTGAGCACTGAAGAATTGATGCTTTTGAAGTGTGGTGCTGGAGAAGACTCTTGAGAGTCCCTTGGACTGCAAGGAGATCCAACCAGTCCATTCTGAAGGAGATCAGCCCTGGGATTTCTTTGGAAGGAATGATGCTAAAGCTGAAACTCCAGTACCTTGGCCACCTCATGTGAAGAGTTGACTCATTGGAAGAGACTCTGATGCTGGGAGGGATTGGGGGCAGGAGGAGAAGGGGATGACAGAGGATGAGATGGCTGGATGGCATCACCGACTCGATGGACGTGAGTCTGGGTGAACTCCGGGAGTTGGTGATAGACAGGGAGGCCTGGCGTGCTGCGATTCATGGGGTCGCAAAGAGTCAGACACGACTGAGCAACTGAACTGAACTGAACTGAATAAGGTTTCTCTCTTTAAGCAAAACAGGATGGAATAGACTAGAATGTATTACATGGAGTAAGGATAAATATTGTATTGTGAACTTTTGTTTCCTTTAAATAAATATATATTTTTTGCATATTGTTTATTTGCATGTTGTATCAGGGCTTCCCTGGTGGCTCAGATGGTAAACAATATGCCTGCAATGCAGAAGATCTGAGTTTGATCCCTGGGTCAGGAAGACCCCCTGGAGAAAGAATGGCTACCCATTCCAGTATTCTTGCCTGGAGAATTCTGTGGACAGAGGAAGCTGGCAGGCTGCAGTCCAACTCCTTGGGGTTGCAAAGAGTGGGATACAACTGAGCAACTAATACTTTTACTTTGTATGTTTTATAATGTTTTCTGTTATGAGTTACCTTAACAAAGACTGTTCTAAGTCAAAATTCAGTTGATTTAGTGTTAGTTCCAAACTGGGCTAAACCTCCACACAGAAGCACACATTTTTGTTGTTGTTGTTGTTTTTCCCTTAGCAGTGGAAAAAATGTATTTATAGAAAATGTATAGAGATGTTTAATGAATTTATAGAAAATCCTTGTTGATACTTTGGGGTTAAAAGATGGTGAACCGATGAGTGCTTACTGAATTGAAAATATAAATACATGAGACATGAGTATTTATCATGAGGTTTCTGTGCTTAATTGGTGCTGGGACCTCGGTGGGCTCTTTCAGTCTTGAAATACCTGCTGTTCAGTTCTGGGAAATCTTGAATTACTTCTTTGGTAATTTCCTTCCTTTTATTTCTTTTGTTCTCCCTTTATGAAACTTTTATTTGGATGTACCCTTAATGGATTAATAAGCTAATTATTATGTCTTTTCCAGTGATGTGGTTTTTTTTTTTGTTCTTGTTGTTATGTACCTTCTGGAAGGTTTCCATGTCTTTATCATCTGAAATACTTCAACTGGGTATTTTATTTCTTCTACCAGCCTTTCAGTATGCAAGGGCACCTCCCTTCAATATTTTTATGTGTTTCTTTTTAGTAAGCTTATGCCTGTTGACTATAAACTTTAAGAGTTTCTTGTTTTCTTCCTCCCTCCTTAGGTAGGACAGGACGGCTCACACTGACTGGAGTTAGGTATTCCCTTTTCTCTTGGTCAATTAGGCTTTGATTGTATTCTAGTAGATTTGGATCTGGTTAATTAGTTTCTCCTGCTTACTCCTTGAAAGAAAAGTTATGACCAACCAAGACAGCATACTAAAAAGCAGAGACATTACTTTGCCAACAAAGGTCCGTCTAATCAAGACTATGGTTTTTCCAGTAGTCATGTATGGATGTGAGAGTTGGACTATAAAGAAAGCTGAGCGCCAAACAATTGATGCGTTTGAACTGTGGTGTTGGAGAAGACTTTTGAGAGTCCCTTGGACTGCAAGGAGATCCAACCAGTCCATCCTAAAGGAAATCAGCCCTGAATATTCATTGAAAGGTCTGACGTTGAAGCTGAAACTCTAATACTTTGCCCACCTGATGCAAAGAACTAACTCATTTGAAAAGACCCCGATGCTGGAATGATTGAAGGAGGGAGGAGAAGGGGACAATAGAGGATGAGATAGTTGGATGGCATCACCGACTCAATGGACATGAGTTTGAGTAAACTCCGGGAGTTGGTGATGGACAGGGAGGCCTCGCATGCTGCAGTCCAAGGGGTCACAAAGAGTCAAACACGACTGAGTGACTGAACTGAATTGAACTGAAATGAATTAGTTTCTCCTGAGGGCAGGCCTTGTTAAGAACAGAGTGCTGTTTCAAGTTTCCAATGGTTTCCTTGCCTTTCTCCCTGCTGGAAGCTCTAGGAGATCTTTCTCCTTTTTTACTGTTATGTGGTTGAGCTCCTGGAGGTGAAACAAAAACTGTGGAAGTCTCCCTGACTGGGTCCCCTGGAGTTTTGAACTCTCAGAGTTGTCCATACTCTAGCAATTAGTCATTCCAGTTTGGCTTGTCTTAGTCCCAGCAGCACCAGTTACGGCTTTTGCAGCTGTTTCCTGCTCCTGCATCTCTGCTCTGGTAAGCTATTTTATGTTCCTTTTTTATACACCTTGTTTCATGGTAGCAATGTTTCCTTATCTCTAAAATATATTTGTGTGTGTATGTATATATATATAAATTTTATATTACTTCATCCTCCTTACCTAATCTTTGTTGCCTTTCTTTTCTTCTTTTTCTGTTTGGGACTGTTATTCACATTAATTTGTGTCATGAAATGTTAAAAATTATTTATAATTGTTGGCTTATGATTTTAATTGAATTTTGCAGGCCCTCAACACAGCACCCATCCATCTCCCATTTTACTTAATCTCAGTAATATTTTAGAGCTTTCTCTGTAGAGGCCTTGCATATCTTTTACTAAATTTATTCCAGGATATTAGCTGTTTTTAAATTTGCTTTAGAAAATGGTATTACTTAAGATTTTTTCAAATTGTTTGCAATTATATAGTAGTATAATTTGAATTCTGTTAATTTATGTATTCCTTTATGATTACTTCCTATGCAATCGTCTTGTCTGCTAATAAAAATAAGTTTTGCTCTCCTTAGTAATCCTTATACATCTTTTATTTCTTCTTGAATAATTTCCTGGTGAGGAAAACTATGGAGTAGGAATAGCAGGCTTTTGCATCTCATGCTAGCTCAAGAGTAAGCCAATTCATTGTTTAGTTGTAAGTTTGGTATTTAGGTTTATTAATTTTAAATATATTTATCAGATTAGGGAAGTTTTTTTTTATTTTTTATTTACGGTGCATTTAAAAAGTAATTATTGGATATGGAATTTTATCACTAGCTTTTCTGAATTTAAAATTATTACATGACTTTTCTGTCTTATTCTTTTAATGTAGTAGATTAAATGAATTGATTTTCAAATGTCAAACTAATGTTTCATTCTTGAAATAACTCCATTTTGGTTATGACATATTATTTCTACACACTGCTAGACTTGCTAATGTTTTGTTTATGATTTTCACATATATGATTCATGAAAGTGATTTATGTGTTCATCTGTAATTTTCCTTTCTTAAAATGTCTTTGTTAGACTCTAGTATCAAGTTTTGCTGGTCTCTAAAAGAAATCGGTTAAATATTTTCTCTATTTCTGATCTCTAGAAAATTTTATGTAAGATTGTTTATATCTTAAGTATCTGGTAGAAATATAATAGCATCAGAATCTGGATATTTCTTTATTGCAAGGCTATTAATGATAGATTCAGTTTTTTAAATTGATATATATAGCACAATACTTAGACATGTATTCCTTCTCATATTGATACTGATCATTTGTGTTTTCCTGGGAATGTGTCTGTTTCATCTATTTTGTAAATTTATTTTGCTAAAGTTGTTTATGATTTAATCTTTGACTGCTTAGTGACTCTAGCTAGAATCTGTAGTGATTCCCCTCTTTGTATTCCTGATATTAGCTCTTTTTTTTTCCTTCTGATATTAGCTCCTTGTTTTCTCTCTCTCTCTCTTTTTCTTCAGTTACAACTGGGATTTATTAATTTTTTTAATTGCTTCAAAGAACCAACTTTTGGTGTTTTTTCCCTCTCTGATCTATGTTTTATCCTGCTTATTAAATTCTGCTATTTCCTTCTACATAATTTCTTTGGATTCATTTCCTTTTATTTTTATTTTATCTCTCTCTGCCCTTGGGTTAATGAAAACTATTAACATTGAACATTTTTAAAATGTGTACCTTCTCAAATCATTTGATGGGATGTATGGAATGGATAATTTAATAATCTATTAAAAATCAGTAATTTAAAAATTGTATTAATATTTCCTGTGGGTAAATTGCAGTTTTTGGAGATAGAAATTTAAAATAGTCTAGTAATATCAAGTAATTGGGAAAAATCTATATAGTTCCAAAAGGTTTTAATTGAGTTAACAGATATATTAGAAAAAAGTGAAAACTAGCAATATTTCTAATATTATAAGGAAGAGCTAAGTATAGGGATTCTTTGAATTCATAATAATTTGGTGTACAGACTGAAGAGGACATTATTACTCAAAATTAAGTTTTAAAAGCTATATATAAATTTCAAATACTTTACAATCATTGGTGTGCTTTATATTTTAAAATAAAGTAGAAAAGAACTCAGATTATTAATATTACTTTCAGAAAAGGTGAAAATTACAGACTAGTATAATGTTCCATATGTAATTTTTAGAATTTATACATTATGGGTCTGTCTCATAAAAATTCTGGAATTGGGAGATGAATTTTTTAAATGTGAATGACTTACACTGAATTAAAAATGTAATATTATCAAATGGAATGCTGATTGGATTGCAAAATTAAGAACTAATGAAATTTAAAAATTATTATAAATTTGTGGAAATAATAGCTTAATTTTCATTTTCCACTCTTTTTTTTCTTTATACTTTGATAATCTTGCTTTTAATCTCTTTTTTTTGAACATGAAGGAGAGTCTAAATTATTCTCAACTAATAATTATTCTCAATATCATTCTTTCAAAGTATCCATCAGTTCAGTTCAGTTCAGTTCGGTTGCTCAGTCGTGTTCGACTCTTTGCGACCCCATGAATTGCAGCACACCAGGCCTCCCTGTCCATCACCAACTCCCAGAGTTCACTCAAACTCATGTGCATCGAGTTGGTGATGCCATCCAGCCAATCTCATCCTCTGTCGTCCCCTTCTCCTCCTGCCCCCAATCCCTCCCAGCATCAGGGTCTTTTCCAATGAGTCAACTCTTCGCATGAGGTGGCCAAAGTACTGGAGTTTCAGCTTTAGCATCATTCCTTCCAAAGAACACCCAGGACTGATCTCCTTTAGAATGGACTGGTTGGATCTCCTTGCAGTCCAAGGGACTCTCAAGAGTCTTCTCCAACACCACAGTTCAAAAGCATCGATTCTTCAGTGCTCAGCTTTCTTCATAGTCCAACTCTCACATCCATATATGACCACTGGAAAAACCATAGAAGTATGCTATGGAAGTAAGCATTCTCATGAATATTTGTGATGAACACACATTCTCTCCAAAGCATTAGTAACGGGAGCCCCAGGATCATCCTGGGAGAGAGAATAATTGCAAGATGCTTGTCTAAAGTAGGGCTTCCTCTGGTGGCTCAGAATCCACCTGCAATGCAGGAGCTGCAGGAGATGTGTGTTCTGATCCATGGGTCAGGAAGATTGCCTGGAGGAGGGCATGACAAACCGCTCCAATATTTGTGGGCTACAAACTATAGAGTTGCACAGAGTTGGACACGACTGAGGCAATTTAGCATGCATGCATCACAGCTTGCCCTGAATAGGACCTAGCCTTGCACTGCATTATTAAAGAATCCTTAAGGGGAAAAAAGCGTGGTTATCTGGGCTTGTAATTTATACATTTATAATTTATTAGTGATCAGGTATTTGGTATATGCTTCACAGTGAATCAATCTGCTTACATGCAAAATCTCATTTAATGTTCACAAGGAACTGCATAAAGGAGGTATTATTAATATTTGACGGTTTTAACAGACGAGGTCGCTAAGGTCTATAGGAATTAAGCATTTGCCCAAAGGCCACTTGAATTGTGATCTTCCCCACTGTGGACCTCTCTGGTGGCTCAGACTGTAAAGAAGCCCGCAATATGGAAGACCTGGTTTCGATCCCTGGTTGGGAAGATCCTCTGGAGAAGGAAATGGCAACCCACTCCAGTATTCTTGCCTGAGAAATCCTATGGACAGAGGAGCCTGGTGGGATATAGTCCATGGAGTCACAAAGAGTGGGACCCAACTGAGCAACTTTTACTTGAGTTGTACTGAGATTTGAATCCAAGAAATCTGCTTAGAATGCTTACTCTTAATGTATTTTTAAAAATACTGAATAATGAAAATAAGCATTACAGTTCTCTTATTTAAACTAATGTCATCCTGGAACTCAATGTTATCTTTCAGGGGAAAGTGTTTTATAGGTCTTTGATTACCATTTACAGCTTTCTGATGTTTGAGATAATTTTAAATATGGAATAGGAGATTTTTCTGAGCTTCTGAGAGCTCGAAGATACCATTGAGGACAAATAGCAAGAAGTTTTCCTTGCCCTGTGAATGTCCTATTTAGAAAATATGTTAATTTTGAACAGTATTCTAGTAAAATAGTTGACTCTCAAAGAAATGATGATATTATAGGTATTAACAATAATTTTTGTTCTTTAAAATACACAATTCCTCTCAAAGCCTGTATATTACTGCTGAAATAAATTTTAACATACTTGTAGGACAGATGCACATATGATACAAATAAACTGCATTTTTTAAAGCCCAAGGGCACTCAATGCAAACAAAACTTTAATTTTTTATTTATTTTTTTCAAAGCTTTATTTTTAAATACCACTCAGACCTCAAGAATTTAGCCTTTTCTCAAGGTCATTTCATACTCAAATGTTTACTATTTCTTTCATTCCTTTAGCCATGGCTGCCATGCCCAATTCCCTTCTTTCAGCTGTAAGCTGTTTTTGATGTGTTCAGGGGAAGAATGGTCCCTGGTTAGGTAAGGCTGATGGAAGGAAATCATCATATCCCTCCCAGAAGGGATATGTGCTTTCAGAAATACATTTTAAGATTAAAAGATACTAAAATGGTGGCGGCTAGTTTAACCATTTTCAAAATATGGCCAAGAAGGAATGTGGATTTGGTAGAGGATTTTTTATTTGTTTTTAATGCTAAAGTTGTATAATTTCAAACTGATTTCTCTGAAGAAAAGGAATTCTCTTTGGAAGCATAAAACTAAGTGTCTATTAACAAGCATCCCACAGGATAGCTTTTTGCAATTTCTGTGTTTTTTGTGGCAGTGAGAGATATAAAATAATGTTCTTGGCTTTTTTTTCTTGTTTATGGCAAAATCTGATGCTGTGTATGCATAGTGTTTTTACTATGTCAGTATCTCAGGCTATCCATGGAGTGAATATGTTATAAAGTTTATATATCTTCTCCTAACTAAATTGGAGAGAGTAGATGTAATCATCTCTTGCATTTTATTGCTATTGTAGCCTCATATGATCACTCAATGTGGAAGGCAGTTCATATGAGGACTCATAATTTCTCCAAATTTATTCAATTCATTTTGCTCTGGATTCAGAATGCCATGGCTATTATTCTTAAATATCTTTACCTCATCTTATTCCCAATCCATATCTAATTTTATATCCTTCTCAATCTCCTCATAAAAATAAAACCAAAACAAAGCAGTTAGCTTAAGAAGAACATTACTTCCAAGTGATTTTTGTTGTTGTAATAAATGAGTTGTTTTACTATCAATTTTAAGGATAGCCAAACAGAAGAGTAACAACCAGCTAAGTGATCAAGAAGCTGTAATTGCAACTGTTCTTTGCTTTATTCTATTAAGATGCAAGCAGGGTCAATCTGCAGGCCTTTGTTTCTAATATTCACTGGAATCTTTAAAAGCAGTCCTCAGAGTTCTGTACCATGTTTAGTTATATTTTGTTAAAATATACAGAGCTCACTAAGTCTGTATTTTAGAATGAAAGAGCTGGAAGGCCTCTTAAAACTTATGTAGCTTAATATTTCAAACTTAGGACAGTGGAGAATAGAGGCATGTGTACTATGGCTCACTCAACCATGTGGCAGGTCAAGAGTCAACCTAGGATTACTGACTCCCAGCCTGGTACTATTTGCAGCATTATTCTACTTCACTAGAAACTAGCATATTTTAACGTGTACACATTTCATGTCCTAGAATGTATATGAATATACTTCGTGCTTTTCTGCCTGTAAATGTACACATGAATGCAAGATCAAAGCAAGTGGTTAAATCAGAATGGGAAAGCATGGAATTTAACCAGTGTTTCGAAGGTAACTAAGCAAGGATATATAGGTCAAGTGAAAGGTATTTTAAGCTGTGAAGGTCATTATGAGTCCATGTTTTATCAACAATAAAATCAAGCTGCAAGGAAAGGAAAATATACCCCAGGGAAATCTAGTAATTTGAAAAGCTTGAGCCAAGAATGAATAAAATAATAGTGTTTAAATGGAAAAGTTGGTCCAGTGTCATCTTTGATGAAAATAGATGAACTGTGTATTTTTGTTCTGCAGACTAATAGTCAAAATAATTCATAATGTGGTGTTGAAAAATGAATGTAAAATAATAAATTATTCATATGGACTATAAGAATCACTGCTTAGAAAATATAAATATGTTTATATTTGATTCTTTTTCTTTCTCAAGAGACCTCTGCTTAAATAATTCATTCAACCTAGTACTTCTTTTCATTCTTACCTGGGAATATGTCTTATTGTCTGAAGTACAATAATACTTTTTTTTTTTTAATGTATAAGTATATATAAAATATACACTGAAGCTCTCTAATCTTTCTCCTCATATTTAATATCATAGCAACAACTTCTTTCCAAAGCCTTTTTCATTTGAGAGCCTTAAACAGTAAACTCTCTAGGAGTGGTGCTGTATAGACCACTGTATAGACTAATAAAGACATCTTGAAGAGTGTTGATTTGATCATTTTTTATAAGTGATATAAAAAGTATCTCAAACATATCTACAAATTAGAAGACCAAATACACAGTATAATAATAAATTGTACAAATTGGGATTCTTCTAACTAGCCCTTATGTGTACTAAACTTCAAAATTACTGAATTTTTGCCTTCCAAGATTTGTTTTCCTATGTGTATGGGTATGTTTTTTTTAAGATATTCAGTGCTATTAAATGATCCCTATCTCCAGAGAAGGATGGCCTCACAGATTAAGCATTGTTTGTGTTGCTATTATTTAGAGGGGTGGTGGGAAGTTCCTTGCCCAATTTCTGCTTCCTCAGTGTCCGAAGTAGTTATTGTTTCCTCTGGACACAAATATTCTGAAGATCTTCCCTGTCCTGTTGCCTTGTGTGTGCCTCAGAGGAATAGAGGGGACACTCCCATTCACTCTCCAGTGGTATAGAGATTGGGATGGTGGGACAGTGGAGGAGAGCTCAGTGTCCCAGAAGCTCCCTTCAACTGCTGGACTTTTTCTCTCTCTACATTACTAAATACATCTCCAATTGTTTAAAAACCTGTTTTTTTCCAAAATCTAAGTTTGTCATTTAGCGATTATAGATAATTTTTTATAAGAAAATTAACTGATCATGTAAAACTCTTGGTAGGGAGCAACAAAGATTGAGAATATCACCTGTTTTTCTACAAAACTATATTATATTTGATGTATTTATCATTTTTAAAGACTCTAAGAATAAATCAAGATTTATTTTCCAACTAAATCCTACCACATTCACTCTTTCAAAGCACTTATGACTTGGTGTAAACAAAAATTTTCCTTTATAACACTTATCTGAAAGACTCAAAATAGTATGTGATTGTATCATTCTCTCAGTTAACTTAATAAGCCTTTATTGAGCTCTTATTATGTGCTAGGCACTACTCTGAGTGCTAATAATGTGAATATGAAGAAAACTGGCCTCAGAGCTTTCTAATACAATAGACAAAAATTTACTATACCAATAACAAGGCTTTCCAGGTGGTGCTAGCAGTAAAGACTCCACATGCCAATGGAGGAGACTAAGAGACATGGATTCAGTCCCTGGGTCAGGAAGATCCCCTGGAGAAGGCAATGACAACCCACTCCAATATTCTTGCCTGGAGAATCCCATGGACAGAGGAGCCTGGTGGGCTATGGTACGTAGAATTGCAAAGAGTCAGACATCACTGAAGCAACTTAGCATGCATACCAATAATATGAATTAGTATAAAATAAGAAATTTTCAACCTGTGAAAAAATACAAGTACATATGAGGCAGAGAGGCAGCCTGAAGAGGAGAGAGATGAAGAATGATAGAGTCAGGAAAGGCTTTTTGAAGAGGACATGTCTGAACAAGTTTTAGAGTATTTGCAACCCCATGGACTGTACCCCAGAGCCACCAGACTCCTCTGTCCATGGAGTTCTCCAGACAAGAATATTGGAGTGGGTAGCCATTCCCTTCTACAAGGGATCTCCCTGACCCAGGGATCGAACCTGGGTCTCTTGTATTGCAGGAAGATTCTTTACCATCTGAGCCACTAGGGAAGTCCATGTTGAATAATTATTTGAAGATAAATTGATAAACTGAAAGCAGTCCAAGCAAAGAGATCATGTTATGGGTTGAATAGTGTCTCAGAACCTCACAATATGATCTTACTTAGATTTTTATCAAGTTTAAGTCTTTAGCAAGTTAAGATGAGGTCATTAAGCTAGACCCTAACACAATACAACTGGTGTTTTTCAGTTCAGTTCAGGTCCGTTGCTCAGTTGTGTCTGACTGTTTGCAACCCCATGGACTGCAGCACACCAGGCTTCCCTGTCTATCACCAACTCTCGGAGCTTGCTCAAACTCATCTCCACTGAATCAGTGATGCCATCCAACCATCTCATCCTCTGTTGTCCCCTTCTCCTCCTGCCTTCAATCTTTCCCAGCATCAGGGTCTTTTCTAAGGAGTCAGTTCTTTGCATTAGGTGGCCAAAATAATGGAGCTTCAGCTTCAGCATCAGTCCTTGCAATGAATATTCAGGACTGATTTCCTTTAGGATTGACTGGTTTGATCTCCTTGCAGTCCAAGGGACTCTCAAGAGTCTTCTTCAATAGCACAGTTCAAAAGCATCAATTCTTCAGGGCTCAGCTTTCTTTATAGTCAAGTCTCATAGCCATACATAACTACTGGAAAACCCATGGCTTTGACTAGATGAACATTTGTCAGCAAAGTAACATCTCTGCTTTTTAATATGCTGTCTAGGTTGGTCATAGATTTTCTTCCAAGGAGCAAGTATCTTTTAATTTCATGGCTGCAGTCACCATCTGCAGTGATTTTGGAGCCAAAGAAAATAAAATCTGTCATTGCTTCCATTTTTTCCCCATCTATTGCCATGAAGTGGTGGGACCAGATGCCATGATCTTAGTTTTTTGAATGTTGGGTCTTAAACCAACTTTTTCACTCTCGTCTTTCACTTTTATCAAGAGGTTTTTAGTTCTTCTTTGCTTTCTGCCATAAGGGTGGTGTCATAAGGGTAGCATTTTTTAAAAACAGGAAATCTTGAGACAGGTTGGCACACAGAGAGAAGGCACGTGAACATCAAGAAGAGACCATTGACGTTTTGTGCTGTGTCCAGATTCTCCCTCATAGCCTTCAGAAGGTATCTTGATCTCAGACTTTCTGGTCTCCAGAACTGTGAGAAAATAAATTTCTATTGTTGAAGTCACTCAGTCTGTGGTACTTTGTTAGGGCAACCCTAGCAAACTAATATAGATTGGCAAAGGCATGGAGGTTGGGGATAAAAAATATGCGTTGTTTGAGGAGCTATCAGGAGTTCTGAATGCCAGGCTCCTAAAAGCTGACGGAGTATTGACAGGTGAGGCTCTATCAGTGGACTGCAGTGGTTCCAGAGGGCTCAGGCCAGGAGTTGGACTTTATCAAGTAGTTAATGAGGAATCAGGCAGCAATCTTAATAGAAGTGATGCTGCCAGTTCTGTCTTAAAAAGACCCATCTGTTGGCAGTGTGAATGCTAGTTTGGAAAAGATAGAGTAGGAGGAAGAGACTATAAGCAAGGAACTCCTTGGCCACACTTATCAGAGTCTAGTGATGGTTGGGTGATTTATTGAATGTCTCAGGGGAGCAAATTGCAGATGGTATTAGAGTCTGTCCTGCAGAGACCCATGTATTAAATCAAACCACTGGGAATTTTATTCATATGTGTGTTCCCCCCATTAACTAAAACCAAAGAACAAGGGAAATGCTGCCTGAGTCTTAGAAAAGATCATTTCTTTTTTTCCCTCAAATTACAGTCATTATACTCCATGGAAAATACTGGATAGAGATTTTTTGACTTGTGAGGAATAGACTCTATGTAATAAGGTACATTTTGCTAATCGCAGGCTCTCTTACACACTAATGGACAAGCTTGAAAGGGTCTAAACACTGTCTTTCACTGGCTCTTTATTAAGTAGCCTGCAGTGTAGATAATCATTTTCACTGACTCTGACATGCAACCTAGTAGAACCAGCCTGGAGAAAATCGTAGGTTGAAACACCAAAGTCTTAGAAGTGAAAATTACAAAGCTGAGAGTACTTTGAGCCAGTTAATCTATTCAGTACCAACTTAGTGTTTGACAATATTATAAAGGAGCATGACTGCAAATAAAAACAACTCTAAAAATACATTTCTGTTTGACAAATTATTACTTTTACTATGGCTGCTTAAATACCTCTTTGTGCTTTGTTCCTCTCTTTTCTTTTTTCTGGCATAGGTTTAGCATGCACAATAGTATACTGACATTTACATTTGTAAGGTCATTGAACATCTGTACAGAGTCATGCATGCTCATGCTGGTACATTTTGTCTTATAATAATATGCATTTATATAGATACATTTATATATTTAATCATTTCTTAATGTATTTGCCAGAAGACAACTCCCCACATACCTCGCCAATGACTTTTCCAACTGGCAACAGAAATAAAGCCAGATTATCATGTAAACTATAAGATAAGGATAATTTCTGAAGTAAGGATATGATACAAAAGTAAAGCCCATGCTAAATTTTCTCTCCTGTTCAGTGTATAGTTCCTCCAAAGTCACAGTTGCTGTAACAGCTCTATTTCAGAAGTGATTGCAGGGTTCACATAATATATTAACCATTTCCAGCATTTACTGAGTCCTTGTCATATACCAAGCTTTTTACCACATACTTGGTACATTTTACTCCATTTAATTATTATACCACAATGTGGGTTTATGATCATTATCCTTATATGGGGAAATAGTCTTATAATAATTTAGTAAATTACCTAATAATTTTAGTAAATATTGAAGCTAGTTTTTCATAGGAGGAAACAACCATTAGTCAAAATAGTGTCAAATGCACACAGGAGATAGAGTGTGTCTGTGTATGTGGGTGGTATGTATGTGCATGTTTATATTTGTAGTATATATCAGTGTGTGATATGTGTGTTCCATGTTGGGGTCAGGTCTCGAGAGAACAGAGGGGAAGTTTCTCCTCATCTTTAGAAAGCCGGTGTTGGTGTGATCCATCCCTGTAAAGGGGGATTATGTCAGTATTTACTAGACTATGTCCAAATGAATTGTGATTTGAAAAATAAGTTTATTTGTAATCTAAATGTACATTTCATAGGCCTTTCCCCCTTTCTTCCTACTCATCATTCCCCCGATGGCAAACACGTGTCATCTGCAGCTCTACCCGAGGCCACAAACCAAATAATTCTCAAAAGGCCTGGTAAGGAACTTCCTCATAAAATGACCACATTAAAATGAAGCAGACTCAGGAAATTTTGTGGACCTGTAGAATGCACCTAATTATATACCTAGAGGCCCAGCTTGTGCATATGGATTGTGTCATGTATAAACTCAGTTGGCAGCTCCACTTGCTGGGGATGATTTATTCAAAGAGAGGGAACAGGATTACAGCTTAAGGAAGATGATGTTTCCAGCAAGTCACGGACTTTTGAAAATGGTTTGGCTCCTGATTGCAACATCTTTCCCCCTACACAGGTGTGTTTTAGTAAGCTAACAGCTCTAGACTTCTCATGGAGGGTTACTTTTTTCCTCAACTTCAAATATTCTAGTCACACTTGCACTTCTAATTTTGATCTTTCTCCAGATGGAAACTTTTCTTTGACAGAATTCAACTTATATAAACAAATGTGAATATTAAACTTCAAATAAAAGACTAGAAATAAATTTAGTAGACTAAATTTATTTAGTATACTCTCCATGACCTTGGAAAATGTCTGCCAGTTGGCAGCAGCCTTTTCAGAAAATCATGCTGTTGACCTCAGCTACGCCTTTCCAAGAACTCAAATGATAACAGAACTCCTAAATGGGAAAGGGACTGCTCAGCTTAAATATTTTGTTTTCAGTTCCCTCACACCTGCTACTGGACTCAGGGAGGAGGTTTGCAAACACAGAGAGATACAGTGGATAGATCTTAGGTCAGGGCTACAAAAACAAGCACTGTTTGTTTGTTTTGCAACCACAAAAAAATGGCCACTTCCTCTCTCAAGAGCTGTGATAAGCACTCCTGGAGGTGTGTGTTGGGCTCTGAATGAAATTAATCTTTCCATCTTAAGTCACAAAAAGCCTACAGCCTTCATTGTTAGCACAAGTTCACACCCAATTTCCTCAATGCCGCTCCTTTTTCAAAAGCCTCCTTCCTCTTCCTTCCGGCTCCAATAAACCTGAGGAGGATAAAGACACGAAAACATCATGTACCCAGGCATGCACGGGTGGCACGCACACACACATTCTCCCCCACAGTGATACCAGTATTTTCAGAGATTCACATTGCAGCTTGCAAACAGAGAAATATTAATGAAACACGTGAATTTCTTTCTGTCCTCCATGCCAGTAGTATAAGAGTAAACTTGAGTTTACTGATAGGAGGAAAAGTAAACTCAATCTTATGGAAATACTCAGTGAAGTTCTTTGCTTTTTTGTTGCAACAAATATTTATTAATTGGAACAGATTTGTTTGTTTTGTATTAGAAGGTTGAACTGCATTACAGTTGAACTGTATTACAGTTCAACTTTGTAATATATATAAAGAAATTAGTACAAATTTGCCAATTCTCAGAAGAAAGGTAGTTCTTTTAAGGTGTAGATTTGAATATGAATTTTTCTAGAACAAATCATTGGGGATTTGCTTATTACATTGACTTTCCTGAGAGATATCTTAGGAGATAAGAATTAACTTTCCTGGGAGGGAATAGACAATAATTGATAACTACCATAATATAATTGGAAAAGAGACTGGCTTCCTAAACAGATTTTTTTTTTTTTACTTTTTGTTATGACTCTTGAGAGTCCCTTGGACTGCAAGGAGATCCAACCAGTCCATTCTGAAGGAGATGAGCCCTGGGATTTCTTTGGAAGGAATGATGCTAAAGCTGAAACTCCAGTACTTTGGCCACCTCATGAGAAGAGTTGACTCATTGGAAAAGACTCTGATGCTGGGAGGGATTGGGGGCAAGAGGAGAAGGGGACGACAGAGGATGAGATGGCTGGATGGCATCACTGACTCGATGGAGGAGATGGCTGGATGGCATAACTGACTCGATGGACGTGAATCTGAGTGAACTCCAGGAGTTGGTCATGGACGGGGAGGCCTGGCGTGCTGCGATTCATGGGGTCGCAAAGAGTCAGACATGACTGAGCGACTGAACTGAACTGATAGCTGATTAACAATACTGTGATGAGGGACTCAGTCATACATATACATGTATCCATTCTCCCCCAAACTTCCCTCCCATACAAATTGCCACATAACATTGAGGAGAGTTCCATATGCTATACAGTAGATCCTTGTTGGTTATCCATTTTAAATATAGCTAGCAGAACTTTTGTGAGAAACTATTTTGTGTGTCTATGTTTCACTTGTAATTCACCAAAAGAATACAAATTCTGGAAGATGTTATTGACTATGATAGTATTCAAAGAAGAAAAAGTCCAGGTAAACCTATTTTAAATCATTCTTGTCACCATTTTCCTAGAAACTTGAGCCACTTTTTCTTGACAATTCTCAATCATTGAAATAACATTGATAATATCAGATCTGATCTAACATGTATAGAGAAAGCATGGTTTTTTTCCTATATCTGTGCTGCAAATGTGGCTATTGAGTTTTTGAAATATGACATGTTCAAATTCTATGTCCTATAAATGTAAAATACACATTGGATTTCAAAGACTGAAAATGAAAAATATACATTATCTTGCTTATAATTTTTGATAAAGGTCACATGCTGAATAATAAATTTTATTTAACCCTATATATATATATACTACTAAAATTAATTTTATGTTTAACTCTACTTTAAAAATGTGTGACTGCTAAAAATTTAAAATTGTGTATGTAAATCACATTCTGTTTCTATTAGAATAATGCTACTCTAGGCCATTCATTTTAATTTCTACATAATATGACCAACTATGAAGATATATTTTGTAAAATAAGTTTTGAAAATTTTTCTTTCCCAAAAAAATAAAACTTGAAATTTATGGTTAGATATATGGTGCCACTTTAATTTCCCTATAGACTTTCCAGTAATTATACAGAATGAAAAAGTTAAATTTAATGGAAATTTACCTTTTTATATGTGTTTAATATTTCTTCATATTGTGTGTGTCTATGTTTCTAGGATGACTAAATGTTTAGTATTTACTTAGTATTTATTTAGTATTTAGATATTTACAATATCTTTGTATTGTCAAATTAAGTTTTTACTCAAAATTACTATTGTCGACTTAGCTCATTTTCATTGTAGCACCACTTTCTGAGATTCTTAGATATTCTTTTAATCCTAAGATTAATAGTAGACTTGACTTATATTAAAATGGATTTTGAATAGCAGCTCTATAGAGAGTGACCTTCTCTGTCCTGGAATGGATATAAGCAGTGAGTCATGTCTGTCAGTCAATCAACAATACCTATGCTATCCTTTCTGTAAGTCTTGGCTCTCAGCTAATGCTGTTGAATAAGTAGAATGAGGTGCTGGCTCAAACTATTAAGAAACTGATAGTTTCATAGTTGAAGAGACAAAGTGATTTGCATTGAAACACATGAAGTAAAGCATGATAGGGAAACAATATTAAAATCAACATTTCTGGCTTCTCTTGAAAAATGGAAATTCTGGCCTAATTGTTGTTGTTCAGTCATTAAGTTGTGTCCAAGTCTTTGTAACCCTATGAACTGTAGCAAGCTCAGCTTCCCTGTCCTTTACTATCTCCCTGAGTTTGCTCAAACTCAAGCCCATGGAGTCAGTGATGCCATCCAACCATCTCACCTTCTGTCATCCCCTTCTCCTTTTGCCCACAGTCTTTCCCAGCATCAGGGTCTTTTCCAATGAGTCAGCTCTTCTCATCAGGTGGCAAAAATACTGGCGTTTCAGCTTCAGCACCAGTCCTTCCAATGAATACTCAGGACTGATTTCCTTTAAGATTGACTAGGTTGATCTCCTCACTGTTCAAGGGACTCTCAAGAATCTTCTGCAGCAACATAATTTGAAAGTATCAATTCTTTAATGCTCAGACTTCTTTATGGTCCAACTCTCACATTTGTACATGACTACTAGAGAAAACATAGCTTTGACGAGACTGACCTTTGTAGGCAGAGTAATGTCTCTGCTTTTTTAATATGATGTCTAGATTTGTCATAGCTTTTCTTCCAAGGAGCAAGTGTCTTTTAATTTTGTGGCTGCAGTCACCATGCACAGTGATTCTGAAACCCAAGAAAATAAAGTCTGTCACTGTTTCCACTTTTTGCCCATCTATTTGCCATGAAGTGATGGAACTGAATACCATGATCTTAGTTTTTTGAATGTTGACTTTTAAGCCAGCTTTTTCACTCTCCTCTTTCACTTTCATCAAGAGGCTCTTTAGTTCCTCTTTGATTTCTGCCATTATGGTAGTGTCATCTGTATATATGAGGTTGATATTTCTCCCAAAAATCTTGATTCCGGTTTGTGATTCATCCAAACTGGCATTTTGCATCATGTACTCTGTGTATAAGTTAAATAATCAGGTGACAATATACAGCCTTAACAACTCCTTTCCCAATTTTGAACCAGTCCATTGCTCCATGTCCAGTTCTAACCGTTGCTTCTACACACAGGTTTCACAGGAGGCAGGTAAGATGGTCTGGTATTCCTGTTTCTTCAAGAATTTTCCACAGTCTGTTGTGATCCACACAGTCAAAGGCTTTAGTGCAATGAAGCAGAAGTAGAATCTTTTCTGGAATTCCTTTGTTTTCATATGATCCATTATTATGCGAGCCATTGCTTGAAGTTAGTAGCTACTGTCCGCATTATATGGGTATACACTGTGCAATGTGCTATTTTGCATTGTCTGGCTCATGTAGATATTTGAGTTCAGTTCCTGATTGAGATAATTATTAATGCCCCTTTCAGCTGCCAGCTGTGATTATGAGGTTCTTGACCTAGTAGCTTAGAAGTCTTCCTCAAAGGACTCTATTGTCAAAGTAGAGTTGGATCCCTTCTCCTACATAGTAACTTGTACTGAAAGAACATAATCCTATAAACATTCATTTCTTCCACTAGCGGTAGGAAGACTATCAGAGGGCAGTTAAAATAATAAGTATTATGGAAATCATTTATTATCTGAATGAACTTTTCATGATAATAAAATTAACTCAATATTTAACAGATCTGGTTTCTACCGCTAATGTGAGATACTGTTTTTGGGTAAACAAACACAGGTACAGGATTATTAAAAATGTTACTGATGCATTTTTGTTACTTTACAAGGGATAATCTGTGTGGTAAAACATTGTGATGTTATTGTTTACTAGCTCATTCAGAATTGTGTCATAAGATGATGTGATGGAAAACTAAATTGCCAATATTTTCCATATGCTCTTGGATATAAAGAAATGTGTTTGTCACATAAAACTCTATTCAGTTCAGTTCAGTCACTCAGCCGTGTCTGACTCTTTGCGACCCCATGAACCACAGTACGCCAGGCCTCCCTGTCCAGCACCAACTCCCGGAGTCCACCCAAACCCATGTTCATTGTGTCAGTGATGCCATCCAGCCATCTTATCCTCTGTCGTCCCCTTTTCCTTCTGCCCTCAATCTTTCCCGGCATCAGGGTCTTTTAAAATGAGTCAGCTCTCTGCATCAGGTGGCCAAAGTATTGGAGTTTCAGCTTCAACATCAGTCCCTCCAGTGAACACCCAGGACTGATCTACTTTAGGATGGACTGGTTGGATCTCCTTGCAGTCCAAGGGACTCTCAAGAGTCTTCTCCAACACCACAGTTCAAAAGCATCAATTCTTCAGCACTCAGCTTTCTTTATAGTCCAACTCTCACATCCATAAATAACTACTGGAAAAACCATAGCCTTGACTAGATGGACCTTTGTTGACAAAGTAATGTCTCTGCTTTTTAATATGCTGTCTAGGTTGGTCATACCTTTCCTTCCAAGGAGTAAGCGTCTTTTAATTTCATGGCTGCAGTCACCATCTGCAGTGATTTTGGAGCCCAGAAAAATAAAGTCTGACACTGTTTCCACTGTTTCCCCATCTATTGGCCATGAAGTGATGGGGCCGGATGCCATGATCTTCGTTTTCTGAATGCTGAGCTTTAAGCCAACTTCTTCATTCTTCTCTTTCACTTTCATCAAGAGGCTCTTTAGTTCTTCTTTGCTTTCTGCCATAAAGGTGGTGTCATCTGCATATCTGAGGTTATTGATATTTCTCCCAGCAATCTTGATTCCAGCTTGTGCTTCCTCCAGCCTAGCATTTCTCATGATGTACTCTGCATATAAGTTAAATAACCAGGGTGACAATATACAGCCTTGACGTACTCCTTTTCCTATTTGGAACCAGTCCATTGTTCCATGTCCAGTTCTAACTGTTGCTCTCAAGAAACCTGTATTCCCATCTCTTTCAGAATTTCCCACAGTTTATTGTGATCCACACAGTCAAAGGCTTTGGCATAGTCAATAAAGCAGAAATAGATGTTCTTCTAGAACTCTCTTGCTTTTTCCATGATCCAGCGGATACTGGCAATTTGATCTCTGGTTCCTCTGCCTTTTCTAAAACCAGCTTGAACATCAGGAAGTTCACAGTTCACATACTGCTGAAGCCTGGCGTGGAGAATTTTGAGCATTGCGTTACTAGCGTGTGAGATGAGTGCAATTGTGCGGTAGTTTGAGCATTCTTGGCATTACCTTTCTTTGGGATTGGAATGAAAACTGACCTTTTCCAGTCCTGTGGCCACTGCTGAGTTCTCCAAATTTGCTGACATAAAAGCAACATATTAATGGCTTGGGGTATTTCATCCTAATGGATTATGTAATTCTATCCTGAAAGAAAAATTGACAATAGAAAAAATGATTCCAGTAATATATAGAAATAACTATATTATTATAAGAATATTTGAATTTTAATCATATTAGCTAAACAATTAGAACAATTATGAAATCAATATTATGTCACTTAAAAAATTATTTCTACAATGTATATCAGTGTTGAGATGATTCAATTCACATTTAGAAAGCACTTTTTATAATTTCCTACCATTAAAGAACAAATACATATTGATAATTAAATTGGTTCAAAGAAAACACTATTAATAATGAAAGGAACATTCTAGGCAGAGTAGGACAGTTATCTAATGGAGAGGGCATGACCAGGCTAGGTATGAAGAAATTCAATTCTAGTTTGGGTTGTTTTCTATGTATTAATTTGCTAGTTCCTCATTAGTCAAGGGCTGATAAAGAACTTAACAACCAATTTTTATCAACTCTCCCTAAACACTGAATAGCTTTTGGATTACGTGACGGATACAATGAAAACCAAGAATTAGTCCCTTTGAAGAAGTAAACACTATGTCTTAGGATTCAAGTAAACAGAAAACAGATGCTACTTGGTAATAGGTAATCAACTGCTTTAGGATTTCAGCAACGTTTAATTGAAGTTTCTAACACTGAAGTAGCCTGAGACAGCTTCATGGATGATGAAGGACTTGATGAAGACAAGTATAAGACTGAATAATAGTGTTTGCATATGGCAGAAGTGGTATAAATACCAGGAACATTTAGGCAGAAATTGCTTTTCACTTGGCATTTCCATAATTTATGCTCTTTCCACAACTATGGAAAATTATGCAATAGAATTCTGAAACTACTTTTTTTATCTTTAAAAAGGAGATACTATTTTACTTAGTTTTTCTGATTCCTTGCAATACAGAAAGTTAGAAAGTCAATTTCGTTCCACTCAATTCTTTCATTGGTGGAAAAAATTGAGACCTAAGGATGAGAAGTGATTTTCTCAAGATCACTCAGTTGCTTCTAGATGTCCATAAAGTGAGTAAGCCACGGGAGTTGGTGATGGACAGGGAAGACGGGCGTGCTGCAGTGCATGGGGTCGCAAAGAGTCAGACGCAACTGAATTGAACTAAACTGAACTGATCCTGGCTGCATTATACAAGTGACAGATAGAGCATGTATACAGGTCATCATAAGATATGGCCTCAAAGATATTTAGAGGAAAGATGGCAAAGACTTGTATGTGGACATTGCTGCTAAGTCACTTCAGTCATGTCCGACTCTGTGCGACCCCATAGTCGACAGCCCACCAGGCTCCCCTGTCCCTGGGATTCTCCAGGCAAGAACACTGGAGTGGGTTGCCATTTCCTTCTCCAATGCATGAACGTGAAAAGTGAAAGTGAAGTTGCTCAGTCGTGTCCGACTCTTTGCAACGCGATGGATTGTAGCCCACCAGGCTCCTCCGCCCATGGGATTTTCCAGGCAAGAGTACTGGAGTGGGGTGCCATTGCCTTCTCCAATGTGAACATTAAATGCTATCAAAAGAAAAGAACTTTATTGGATATTCTTATTTTATGTTTCAGTATTTTAATTTTGATTTATATAGATGAATGGTGAAGATTGGGCATGGTATTTTACAATGTAGACTTTAAAAAATGTTCATATAGCCCTCATGTACAACACCTATTTTGGTCTTTACTTTTAAAGCCGTCTTTACTTTTTTACCCAAAGAATCTCAAATTAGCTTTATATTATTTATACTTCATGTAAAAGCCTATGTTCTACTATTATAAGGCCTAGCTTCTCTGGGCCTTTCCCCGGGTGTATATGCTCTTTCTCTGAAAACACCTGCACCTTAGAGCAGCATCTTATTCCTTGCACATAGCATGGGTGGAAAGGGTCAGGCAATGGCCACAGGGGAGTGTTCTACAGCCTCACTATTGGACTTTGTCCTTCCTGTAGCATCTTAAAGGGGAACTCCTGGGAAAAGGTCAAACACAGATACACAAGGAAGCAGCTCTCTTCATCAAAAGAGCTCACACTTGCCATGTAGCAATGTACTTTTAGGAATCGGGTCCCCAAAGATCAAACGGGCCATGCATTTGATCTAATTCTTGCAAAAGATTGTATTACCAAAAGGAACATTTAATGGGAATGCTGTTACATAAGAGTTGCCACAGTTGTCAAAGGAGATGGAATATCATTATCATTAATTTGAAAGCTACACTACTGTCAGTTAAAGGGACAACTTTTACATGTATCTTCAAACAGTGCAAAAAACTGGTAGTGTATATGGCCAGTAGAATGAGAAATAGCATTGGCCATTTGAAATCTGTGCCTTTGGCATTATTTGGAAAGCTTCTTGTAATTTTCATAACACAAAATTAAACAAGGCTTCAGTTTTGACTATGAGAATTTTTTAAGCCAATTATACTGGTGTATTTATAATATTTTGTGTTAGTATCTTGTGATGAAGTAGATTTTGTCTCTGGCTGTTGAGTCAGTTCTGTCTGATACTGAGTTAGGTAACCCTTTTGATAACGATTTCTGCTGTTCATAGTTTTAAGATGTTAATGAATGCTAAATGATGCGAGTTGATAAGGATGATCAAGTTTAATTTGTCAGTGGCATGAAAAGTATGAGGAACCAGAACTTTATAATAAGGAAAGACATGAAAGCATATCTTTACCAGACTCAGCTAAGTGTTTTACCTTAAATTTGACATTTTCTTTGGATGAAGCTTGCAGACAATAACAAATGTAATTTACTTGTATCTTTTATTCACTTATGACACACAAATATATTCCACAAAAGTCTTAAGTAAGAGTGCTCCCATAGAAGAGTGTCTGGCAACAATGCTGGAGATTTTAATTGTGTTCTCTGTTCTACGTGTGGCATTGCTTAATTGCATTATGGAATTATGAAGATAGCAGTAAAATTTTCTGTGGGCCTGCAATGATTAGGTTTTTCAGAATTCGTTTATGTTATACGTTTTATCAAAAACACACTGACGAAATGCTTTTTCTACCTGCATTATGAACTTGATTTCTCTGTTGACAGTTCATCAATATTAGTCATTGAGTGACAGATTTTGTTTTATGTATTTGTATTCATTGCTCTCCAGAGTGGCTGTTATATCTTGAATATGCCAGCTATCTCTTGGGCCCACTTCACAAAATAAGGATCTTTTCTCAAAGGATACTATTTTTTTCCCCATAAAGTGGAAGTCAAGTTCTTTTCCCTTCATTATTTGAAAAAATTAAATATTGTGAAGGAAAAACATTTTCTTTTCAAATTACTTCTCTCACACAAATGGCACTTAGTTCAAAATTTTTTACATTTTTCCCCAAACGTAGATGAGTAGCATAAAGGAATATGACTTGAATTTAATATATTTACATGGTAAATACTGCAAAGCAAATGGAATGTCTTCAACAATGGCATATAATAAGACTTTTACATCAATAAAAGACTATAAAACAGAGTCTGTGATTCCTAGAAATTCTTCATGCTTAATTTTACTTCTACAAATAGGAAATGGATATCTTGCTGAGAGGAAACATGAAACATACTGGATTTGGACAAGGATAATTATGGTTGGTGTAAAACAGAATTTCCAGTTTTTTTTTTTTTTTTGCCTACAATGTGAATCCTGAATCAGGGGTAGCTAATATTGAAATCTACATACATTTAAAGATAAGTGAGTTGTATGGTTTGTAGAAAGTTCACACCTTTAGTTAAAGTACAGTGGATTAAGAACTAGGACAGTAAGTCTCACATGTCACTACTGAGACTAGTGAGCTTAGGAGACAGCAGCAGAAAGATCTTAGGTTTGCACAAGCGTGAAAGATGAGTGAGAATAGGATTGCTTCTCAGACTGTCAGATCTTTGTTGAAAGCTTCAATACTCCTCTGCATAAATTAATGGCTGACTGATAGAAAGTTCTATAACCAGAGGGTAAAAGTATCATCTCTAGAACCCAACTACCTAGTATACTTGGGGATAAATTCAGGATATACCTCACAGCTAACCAGTAAGAATCCAGGGAAGAGAGCTATATAGGAATATGATTCAATGGAAATTAAGGCCTGCTTCACAGGAAGAACTACAAACGATTTGCCTATTGAAATTGTCCTGATTTGCAAGTCCTTTGCCTCTAAGACCAATTAAACAGTGGAATAAGAATGCATATCATACAGAAAAGTCATCATGTTCGATCCTCAGGGGGGGAAAATCCTCTTTGGTGGTGTTATTTATATGTAGAAAAGTGGTATCTGTCGATTGTTAGGACCCCGTGCACAGATATTAACTGCTTCAACACCTGAGCAATTATTTTGGCCTCTTCCAGTTAGACGATCAGAATGGGTCTTGAAAATCTTATTTTTAGAGTTCAAAGCTAGGGCCATGGATGGTTTGAACCACATGATCTAATTAGGAAATCACTACTTCCCTGAATCTACCTCCTCAGGTCCATATTGAGTAAATGTGGCCCCACTTCCATCAATATAATGTACCTTTTTTGTCTTTTTTTTTTTTTTTAAGATTCAGGGTAACTTTTAGTAAGATATAGCTTTTAATTTTGGGTATTATAAAAATGAGAATAAAATGACTGCATATTACAGTTAGGTGAAATAAGCAAGTGTTTGAGATACCAGATATCAAGCACGGCATCATTAAACTATGTTAACAGATTTCTCAAGACCTACATGATTATTGATACTCCTCAGAATAAAAACTTTCTTAGCCAGGATGGGAGTGGAATGCAGTAAAGAGAACTCTATCTTTATCAGCTGGATTATATCATACTGTGAAATCTAGAGAATTCCTCTCATGTCTTTTGAACAATGAAGAAAACCCTAAATAATAATATAGTACTTAAAGGCATATAATTATCATCCTCATGTGCAAAAGTTAAAGTTTATTGGGAGTTTTTTTTTTTCATGTGTCGAGCACCATGGTAGGCACTTTATAATAAATAGTTTAGTCTCAACAATTTTATAAGATATATTTTAATATCCATCCATTTTTTTTTTACGAGAAAACTGAGGCTCAAAAAGGTTAAATAACTTGTTTAAAATCAAACACCTATGAAAATTCAGAGCCACGTTTCCAACTCAAGATTGTTTCCTGATGCTGAAATCTTGACAACTTTCATACGTTAACTCTTCTGGAAACCATAAAGGTAGAGATTTGGTTTCACAAAACTTGACAGTACATGAATGTCTAAAACACTGCAAATGATGAAAATGGTACTATTTGTCATTAAGTGTGTACTTGATGTTTCCTAGACATATTGTTTAGCTTTTATGTCCATAATAGTTCATGCATCCCCATTTTATACATGTTAGACCTGAGCCTTTGTTTTAAATCTAAGTATAGTTGATTTATAATGTTGTGTTAGTTTCTAGTGTATAGCAGTGTGATTCAGTTTATATATATATGTTATTTTCCAGTATGGTTTATTATAAGATATTGAAGAGAGTTCCCTGTGCTACACAGTAAGCCTTTTTTGTGTATCTGTTTTTATACCATGTTTTGTACCTGCACATCCCACCCACCCCATCTTTCCTCTTTGGTCACCATAAGTTCGTTTACTCCACTTGCGAGTGTGTTTCTGTCTTGTAAATAAGTTCATTCGTGTCATGTGATACAACTGAGTTCATTGTGCCCGAGTGGCTTGTCCAGCTAGTAAATGATAGAATTCAGATTTGAAAACCAAGTTTGCATAATGCCAAAATCTATCCTCCTCCTGAAAGACTATTTGCAAACAATCATCCAGAAAAAAAAAATTTGCTGCACTTGTTACAAACAAATGGTTAATAATTTTCATTCAGAAAAATAAAATACTGAAGATGGGGAAAGGTACAGAATTATAGAATGCAATATTAGGAAGCAAGAAAAAGAACTAATGGTCAATAAAGAAATATTTTAAATTTATATAAAGATCTAAAGAAATGCAAACAAAACCAGTAAGATACCATGTCTGAACAAAATAATTTAGGCAGAGTCATTATTTTATGTTTCAATAATATCTAGTGACAGTGAATATGCAAGAAACAGATATTCAAATACCTTGTTCATAAGGAGTAAGTTGATATAATCTTTTCAAGAAGAGAATTTGGCCATATTAATATGAAGCCCTAAAGTGGATGTTTACTTAGACTTAGTAATTCCATTATTACTAATGTATCTTAGTTTAATGAATATTTGATAACAATAGAAATTATAGTATTTTTTAGAATGGTGGAATTCAAAAACAAAGTAAATGGATATCAATAAGGATTGGTTAAATTAGGGCACATTTATTAAATATAATATGGTACAGATTTTACAAGTGATAGTACAGAAATACACAGATTGAAAATAGTCATAATAGCAGAAAATAAGGACACTTAGTGTGTACGCTTGGGCTCCCCAGGCGGTACTAGTGGTAATAAACTCACCTGCTAATGCAGGAGAGGCATGGGTTCAATTCCTGGGTTGGGAAGATTCCCTGGAGAAGTGTATGGCAACCCACTCTAGTGTTCTTCCCTAGAGAATCCATGGACAGAAGAACCTGGTGGGCTATGGTCCATAGGTTCACAAAGAGTTGGACACGACTGAGGCAATTTAGCAGGCACACTAGTGTCACTGGAGAAGGAAATGGCAACCCACTCCAGTGTTCTTGCCTGGAGAATCCCGGGGACAGGGGAGCCTGGTGTGCTGCCGTCTATGGGGTTGCACAGAGTCGGACACGACTGAAGTGACTTAGCAAAAAGTTTATTCGTAGAAAATTCTGAATGCATAAATACAAAGCATTAACTTTTTTTTTAAGTAATGGTTTTCTGGATCATTTTCTTTTTATGCTTATTAAAAGCATAAAATTTCTAATTTTTCTTGGTTGAGAATATTTAAAAATTGAACTAAAGAGGCTAGTACACATGCACAAACACATACGTGAAAGTCTCAAATTTAGTAAGGAAATGAAATTATTACCAGATTTTCCAAATGGAAAAAATTCTTCTGGATTTCCAAACAATTTAATGTCTGATAAATTAGCTTCTAGACTACAATCTAAATAAGAGTTGATATAATTTACCTAGGGGCTTCCCAGGTGGCTCTAATGGTAAAGAACCTGCCTGCCAATGCAGGAGACATAAGAGACACAGGTTCCATCCCTGGGTCGGGAAGGAAATCTTTCTATCTAAGTAGCTTTCTTCCTTCCTAAGTATCTAAGGAAAGATACTTACTCCAGTAATTTCCTAGAAAAGGAAATGGCAACCCAATACAGTGTTCTTGCCTGGAGAATTCCATGGACAGAGGAACCTGTTGGGCTACAGTCCAGAGGGTTGTAAAGAGTCAGACATGACTGAAGTGACATTGCACAGCACATAATTTACCTGAATACTGATGGGCACTAAAATATTATGTTTTTTTATTACTTATATGAAAACTATTGAGATTAAAAGAATCGAGGTTTAACTGAACAGTCATCAGTTTAACAAAAGAAGAAACCAACATCATGATAAAATATGTCCCATAGACAATAGCTGCTGCTGCTGCTGCTGCTAAGTCGCTTCAGTCGTGTCCGACTCTGTGCGACCCCATAGACGGCAGCCCACCAGGCTCCCCCATCTCTGGGATTCTAGGCAATAGAAGGGTGGGTCAATTCTTGTTTTGCTGATTAATCCTGCTCTTGTCCCCCATTGTATAGACTGTCTCAACATTATTTACTGACATTTTTCACCAGCAATGGATTAATTTATTTAAACAATAATTCTTGCATTTCATATTAAAGATAATTTGATATTCTCCAAATAATTTTTAACTTTAGGAAAGCAATAATAGTTGCTTTTTAAGTTAATGAGAAATCTCACCTATTAATTACACCCTCATATAAATCATCTTGAATATATATTACAATTGTAAATTTTTTTATTTGATAGTCTCAGAAGACTTTTTCACAGTAATCCAGATTTTAATATTCTTGTGGGATAACAGAAGAATAAAATTTGATGTTTAGGTTTATTTTTAACTTAAATATTCACAAATGACAACTAAATTAAAGATATTATTTTTGGTCTCTGATTCCTCGGCTGTCAAGATTTATCATCTCTTTCTCCATTCTATCATTTATCTATATTTAGGAAAGCAATCTTCCATTTATTTATCATATACTTATGGTATACATAACATTTATTAAGTGTTAGGAATAGAAAATAAATGGGTATATACATTTCCCTAATAACTGGAAATACAATTACATATAAAACACTCATTTTTGAAATTTTATATTATGAAGGAGAATAAAAGTTTCTTGGATTAAAAAACTTACAAATTAAAAAAAATGTATCTATTTTTAAATTGAAGGATAATTGCTTTACAGTATTGTATTGGTTTCTAGCAAATATAAAAATGAATCAGTCAGATTTACTCATGTCCCCTCCATCTTCCCTCCCCATCCCACCCCTCTAGGTTGTTACCGAGCCCCAGTTTGAGTTCCCTGAGTCATACAGGAAATTCCCATTGGATATCTAATTTACACATGGTAATGCATGTTTCCATGTTACTCACTCCATACATCCCACCCTCTTCTTCCCCCTACCCCAGCCGTGTTCATAAGTCTGTTCTCTATGTCTGTGCCTCCATTGCTGCTCTGCGAATAGGTTCATTCAGATCAGATCAGATCAGATCAGTCGCTCAGTCGTGTCCGATTCTTTACCACCCCATGAATCGCAGCATGCCAGGCCTCCCTGTCCAGCACCAACTCCCGGAGTTCACTGAGACTCATGTCCATCAAGTCAGTGATGCCATCCAGCCATCTCATCCTCTGTCGTCCCCTTCTCCTCTTGCCCCCAATCCCTCCCAGCATCAGAGTCTCTTGCAATGAGTCAACTCTTCGCATGAGGTGGCCAAAGTACTGGAGTTTCAGCTTTAGCATCATTCCTTCCAAAGAAATCCCAGGGCTGATTTCCTTCAGAATGGACTGGTTGGATCTCCTTGCAGTCCAAGGGACTCTCAAGAGTCTTCTCCAACACCACAGTTCAAAAGCATCAATTCTTTGGCGCTCAGCCTTCTTCACAGTCCAACTCTCACATCCATACATGACCACAGGAAAAACCATAGCCTTGACTAGACGGACCTTTGTTGGCAAAGTAATGTCTCTGCTTTTGAATATGCTATCTAGATTGGTCTTAACTTTCTTTCCAAGGAGTAAGCATCTTTTAATTTCATGGCTGCAGTCACCATCTGCAGTGATTTTGGAGCCCAGAAAAATAAAGTCTGACACTGTTTCCACTGTTTCCCCATCTATTTCCCATGAAGTGGTGGGACTGGATGCCATGATCTTCGTTTTCTGAATGTTGAGCTTTAAGCCAACTTTTTCACTCTCCACTTTCACTTTCATCAAGAGGCTTTTGAGTTCCTCTTCACTTTCTGCCATAAGGGTGGTGTCATCTGCATATCTGAGGTTATTGATATTTCTCCAGGCAATCTTGATTCCAGCTTGTGCTTCTTCCAGCCCAGCGTTTCTCATGATGTGCTCTGCATATAAGTTAAATATACAGCCTTGACGTACTCCTTTTCCTATTTGGAACCAGTCTGTCGTTCCATGTCCAGTTCTAACTGTTGCTTCCTGACCTGCATACAAATTTCTCAAGAGGCAGATCAGGTGGTCTGATATTCCCATCTCTTTCAGAATTTTCCACAGTTTATTGTGATCCACACAGTCAAAGGCTTTTACATAGTCAATAAAGCAGAAGTAGATATTTTTCTGGAACTTTCTTGCTTTTTCTATGGTCCAGCAGATACTGGCAATTTGGTCTCTAGTTCCTCTGCCTTTTCTAAAACCAGCTTGAACATCTGAAAGTTCATGGTTCACGTATTGCTGAAGCCTGGCTTGGAGAATTTTGAGTGTTACTTTACTAGCACATTAGATGAGTGCAATTGTGCCATAGTTTGAGCATTCTTTGGCATTGCCTTTCTTTGGGATTGGAATGAAAACTGACCTTTTCCAGTCCTGTGGCCACTTCTGAGTTTTCCAAATTTGTTGGCATATTGAGTGCAATACTTTCACAGCATTATCTTTTAGGATTGGAATAGCTCAACTGAAATTCCATCACCTCCACTAGTTTTGTTCATAGTGATGCTACCTAAGGCCCACTTGACTTCACATTCCAGGATGTCTGGCTCAAGGTGAATGATCACACTATTGTGATTATCTGGGTCATGAAGATTTGTTTTGTACAGTTCTTCTGTGTATTCTTTCCACCTCTTCTTAATATCTTATGCTTCTCTTAAGTCCATACATTTCTGTCCTTTATTGAGCCCATCTTTGCATGAAATGTTCCCTTGGTATCTCTAATTTTCTTGAAGTGATCTCTAGTCTGTCCCATTCTATTGTTTTCCTCTACTTCTTTGCACTAATCACTGAGGAAGACTTTCTTATATCTCCTTGCCATTCTTTGGAACTCTGCATTCAAATGGGTATATCTATCCTTTTCTCCCTTGCTTTTCACTTCTCTTCTTTTCACAGCTATTTGTAAGGCTTCCTCCTACAGCCATTTTGCGTTTTTGCATTTCTTTTTCTTGGGGATGGTCTTGATCCCTGTCTCCTATATAACGTCATGAACCTCTGTCCATAGTTCATCTGGCACTCTATCAGATCTAGTCCCTTAAATCTATTTCTCACTTCCACAGTATAATCGTAAGGGATTTGCTTTAGGTCATACCTGAATGGTCTGGTGATTTTTGCCTACTTTCTTCAATTTCAGTCTGAATTTGGCAGTAAGGAGTTCATGATCTGAGCCACAGTCAGCTCCTGGTCTTGTTTTTGCTAACTATAGAGAGCTTCTTCATCTTTGGCTGCAAATATAATCAATCTGATTTTGGTGTTGAGCATCTGGTGATGTCCATGTGTAGAGTCTTCTCTTGTGTTGTTGGAAGAGGGTGTTTGCTATGACCAGTGCGTTCTTAATATAGATGAAAATTCTATCATGAAATTCTTAACACAAGGGCAGAGAACCTGTAATTAACCCCAGACTTCTAACTCATAGTTTCTTTCATTTAGGTAGAAAATCAGTTGGTCCTCAGTGGCCTCACATCTATGATGTTATGCTTCAGTCAATATAATAATAAACTAAAGCTGTTTTCTCATAGTCAACTATCTGCTCATACTGGGGCCTCCCATATCTCATAAATGATTTGTTCCTCTTCTGACATGTGTTGTTCAGATACCTACACTCTTTTCACCATAGCTGGAAAGTGCTGTGTTGGCAGGCAGTGTTTGGGAGTTAATGCAGACTGTGCTTTCCTCTTGAGCTGAAAACAGAGGAAAGGAACGTGTCTTCCTGCGGCCCTGAGCTGCCCTCCTGGTAGGACGCGCTCTGCAGCTGCAAGGCTGGCCACCTGGGCCGGCGGCCCTGTTCAATAGCTGGATATCCTGTTCTGCTTTTTCTGCTGGTGAGCTGTCCAGGATGATCGCCTGGGAAGTGAATTGTGACTTTCCAGGGTTTTAAGCTTGCCAAGATTAGTTAGGAAAACACAGTTTGGGGTTATACAAATTCCAAATCTTCTGGCACTCTTGTTACCTGAAATTTGAGAGAAGGAAAAAGTATTGGTGGGAGTTGTGAGCATAAGTGTCTTCTAAAGCAAGGATTTTTGTTGAAAATAGATAAATTACCAGTGAGTGTATTTTGTATGCAAAACACAGGGGCCCTATTGAATTTTTTAAATAATATTTAAAAATTATGAGGTCCCTCTGAGCTGTGTGGAGTAACATAAGGTAGAAATTGCTTTCCAGACGTAGTTTGGCAAAACAAATGCTGAGTGTTAGAGTTAAAAGACATCTTTGAGTTTTGGTTGAATAGTAAATGGACTTAGATTTTAGAAGGATAGTCTTACTTTGAAATTGTGTTGATATTCCAGGAAAAAAAGGAAAAGAAAAAAATGTTTTGAGGGGAACAGTTGCTTGTATGTTCTCTCACCTGCAGTCCTGATCCTTCTCATGGATGTGCTATTGCTGAATAAATTCAAGTGACAGTTGGTTTGGGAAGACCCTTAGATCCCACAACATCAAAAAGTCTCCTTCAGCCTCACTTGAAAAGGGATTAAGTCCTGAATCTATTGTGTCAGAAGATCAAGTCTGACAAAATTATTTGTACTTAATATTATATAGACTACTGATGGCCCTGTTTGTAGCTGCCTCTTAGGGAACAATGTTTTCATTCAGTTTCAAATCTTGTTTTGAAGTCCTGAGCTTTCTCACTGACATGTCTAAATTTTTGTGTTTGCTTTAAGATAGACTATTTCTTTCTCTATTTCTTTGATTTGGGGAGGGTCATTAATGAATAAAATCATTATCTCTGCCTTGAGGATGTCAGTTTATTCAGTTACTTGGATCTGTTTGGAAAAAGAATATCATTTTATCACAAGGTTAAATCATTGATACCAGATCTTGTGATAATCAGAATATATGAATAGAGCTTGATAATTTAAAAATTACTAGTATGGCATTTTAAAAGTGAAATAATGTAAACATACCATTGAATAAAGAAAATACATTAACCTCCCCACTGCCACCTTTTTTTTAAAATCATCCCCACCCCTGCTGCTATCCTACAGCCACACACTCTGGTTCTGTGCTGAGAAATTTCAAGGAGAAGCTCTGAGTGGGTGTTTATGGAAGGATTTTCTTCCCCTCCTTGATCATCACTTCACTTTTTGCTGTGCCCAGTGAGAATCATAATGACTAATATTTTGAGAGATATATAAATATCAAGAAACCAAGAATTCACTAAAGGCTAGTATTAATTGGGAAGCCTGCAGTTTTACATGTGAGTCAGATAATCCGATCTCCATCTAGACCTTGCAGTTCACTTTGCCATTTCTAAACCATAGACTATGAAAACCAAATTGTGGTGGAAAGAAAAGCATTTAAGCTTTCATAGATACAAAGAGGAACAGTGATTATTTACCACCACCAAACTTGATAAACAATTCTGAAACTAGGATATTGGCCTTAAATATTCTTTCCACTAGATTCACAATTATAATATGGAAGCCTAAACTATCTAAGTATTTTTATGGATTTTTACTTTTCCATTATTTTAAGATCTATAGTTAAAATAGAAATTTTACTGTGATTATAATATATTGGCATCAAAAATTATTTTTCACATCTACACCTAAGTGTATATTTTGAAAAGTTAGTATGTAAATGTAAACTTCTTAAAGACTCTTGCCAATAATGAAGATTTATATCCTATCATTCAAACTATGTGTAAGGTTTGCTCAGATTTTCAATTTAAATTTTGAGGAACTATTTTTTGTATGTAAGAATGTATATATAAACACACACACAATCACATGTGTATAAATATATAAAAGAAACTGAGTCTGGACCTTCAAAGAGGTCAAGTTTTTAAAAAATTCATATTTTGATTTTATGCACAGCTGCAGTTTTCCCTCTTCAGTTTTTGGTAGCGCAGTATCTTCTGTTTTTTAGTGAAAGCAAAACAGTTTATGGTGAGTCTGAATGTTACTTTTCATTTAGTCTCTAATTAGGAAGAGCAGACTTCCCTGCTGGCTCAGGCGGTAAAGCGTCAGTCTACAATGTGGGAGACCTGGGTTCGATCCCTGGGTTGGGAAGTCCCCTGGAGAAGGAAATGGCAACCCACTCCAGTACTCTTGCCTAGAAAATCCCACGGATGGAGGAGCCTGGTGTCCATGGGGTTGCAAAGAGTCGGACACGACTGAGCGACTTCACTTAGGAAGAGTATAGATGTGTGTGTTTATCTACCAATATAATTAACCATGATATTAGATAGTTTCCAAGGTGAATCTCAATTTTTGAATAGAACAGTCTTAGTTTTACTTATGTTTTCTAATAAAGAGAATTAGTTTTAGAATAGCAACATGAATCCAGGTGATATTTGCTCAGCATGAATGTAGTATGAGTAATATAAGTCACTATGTCTTGGAAACCTAATTCCTTACATACCGTTAAATAATTTAAGTTGAATGATCTTTGATTGTCTTGCTTCATTCATTTCATTCATCCATTCAGCAAATCATTATTGTCCAAAAAAGATTACTTCAGTTTGCTCAAACCACAACTATGGTTATTGTTTGACCGTAACCACAGAAACATTTTGTGACTAGCTTTATATTAGAACCTAATGTATTGCTTATCCTAAATTGTTGACATTATGAAGCTAAGAAAAGCAGACTATTTTAGGATTGACCATGGATGGTATCTACATATTTTAGGCACAAATATTATAAACCATATATCTAATAAGGGATTAATAACCAAATATATAAGGAACTCATACAACTCAACAGCCAAAAACCAAATAACCCAATTAAAAAATGGGCAATGGGCCTGAATAGACATTTCTCCAGAGAGGACATACAAATGGTCAACAGGTATATGAAAAGATGTTCAATATCACTAGTCATCAGAGTCAAATCCAAGTCACAATGTGATTTCAGCTCATATCTGTTAGGTTGGCTATTATTAAAAACTCAGAAAATAACAAGTGTTGGCAAGAATATGGAGAAAGGGTAATACTTATAGACCATTAGTGGGAATATACATTGGTAACAACAATTATGGAAAATGCTATAGAGTTTCCACAAAAACTTAGAAATAGAACTGCCATAAAATCCAGCAATCCCACTTCTGGGTATATATCCAAAAAAACTGAAATCAGGATCTTGAAGAAATGTCTGCTCTCACATGCTCACTGGAGCATTATTACAATAACCAAGAGGTGGAAGCAACTTAAATGTTCATGAGCAGATTAATAGATAAAGAAAATTTGGATATATATATATATATATATATATATATATATGAATATTACTCAACCATAAAAACAAAATCCTGCTATTTTTGAACCTGGAAGATGAACCTGGATTAGATTCATTATTAGATGAACCTGGAAGACATTATGCCATGTGAAATAAGACAAAAAAGACAAATACTATATGAACCCACAATGTATGGAAAATTAAGTTGACTCACAGTAACAAAGACTAGAATGGTGGTTTAGCTAGCCTTTAGGAGTGAGGGAAATGAGGATAAGTTGATCAAAGCTAAAACCTTTCAGTTATAAGATGAATAAGTTCTTGAGACCTAATTATAGCATGTGACTATGTAAAATAATCTGTTTAAAAGATATTTTTATAAAAATAAACATATATTTTTAGGCTTGATGCATTGGGTAATGCATTACCATTCCGTATTAGACAGCAGAAAATCCAATACAAAATAGTCCTTAATTTCATCTTCAATTTTTTTATAAGCAAGACTGTTTAATAGTGAAATAAGAGGGCAAAATATTAAAATAGATTTTTATGAGTGAGAGGAAATGTAAAAAGAAGTCATCACAAGAGTTTTCATTTGGAATGAAAATTATTACCAAGGATTTGTCCTTGTCTCATTTCTTATTTTATTAAATTCATGACATTATTGAACATTGTGTCCTATTCCCCTGACATCCTACTGAGTGAAAAATGATAGAGCTCAGCTAATGATTTGATTATGGTATATATTGTATCTGATGTGTCAAGATTAATGTTAACACTGCTACAGAATTTATGGATTTGTAGACAGTATTTAATTTTTGGAAAGAAATCTTTTATCAAAATTATTAATCATTTATTATTGTCAACACAACTGTGTGACAGGTTTCATTACACTACAGTAAAAGATGTTGAATGTAAAATCTCTTTCTAGCCTGACTGTCATGCAACACTCAAAGCATTTGAGGAGAAACAAGTTTTATCTGTCTTTTCACAAAGATTTACACCATCATCAATTTTGTATAAAGAGAACCCTTGTGTCTGTGGAGAAAAGATGCCTGCAGGTAAAATGTGCATCAGGGTAAATGTGTCTCCATGAGATCACTGGGGCCAGGAGTCAGATTATTAATCTCCTTTTATTAATTTTGATAATTAATAGAATGTAATAATTTTTAGAACAATTTAAATTTGACAGAAAATTGAGCAGAGAATTCCCTTAACTCCCACTTACCCCAGCTTATAGATTCCCCCTAATTTATTTTTTTATCATTAAAAGGTTTTCTTGGAATTTAGTTGATTTACAATGTTATGTTAGTTTCAGGTGTACAGCAAATGAATCAGTTATATATATCCTAATATCCACTCTTTTTTAGATTTTTTTCCCATATAGATCAAAGTATTGAGTAGAGTTCCCTCTGCTCTACAGTAGGTCCTTGTTATCTATTTTATATACAGTAGTATGTATATGTCAGTCCCATTCTCCCAGTTTAACCCTCCCCTTTGTTTCTCACCTAGTAACTATATCATATATTATTTGTCTTTCTCTGACTTACTTTATCAATCTGAAAATCTCTATATCCATCCATTGTCACAATCAATCTGACAATCTCTATATCCATCCATGTCGCTGCATTATTTCATTCTTTTTTATGGCTAATATTCATACCATGTCTTCTTTATCTATTCCTCTGTCAATGGACATTAGGTAGCACCCAGGTCTTGGCTGTTGTAAATAGTATTGTAATGAACATTGGGTGCATATATCTTTCCAAATTACTATTTTTTCACCAAATATATGCTGAGAAGTGGGATTTCTGGATCAGATTATACTTCTATATTTGTTTTTTAAAGACACCTTCATACTGTTCTCCATAATGGTTTTACCAATATACATTCCCACCAAAAAGGTGGAAGGGTTCCTTTTTCCCAATACCCTCTTCAAAATTTATTATTTGTAGATTTTTGATGATGGCCTTTCTGACTAGTATGAGTGACCTCATTATAGTTTCAATTTGCTTTTCTCTAATAATTAGCGATATTGGGCATTTTTCATGTGCTTTTTGGCCATCTGTATATCTTCTTTGAATAAATGTCTGCTTAGGTCATCCACCTATTTTTTGATTGGGCTGTTTGTTTTTTGATATTGAGCTGAATGAGCTGTTTGTATATTTTGGAGATTAATCCTTTGTTGGTTGCTTCATTTGCACATATTTTACTCATTCTAAGGGATGTCTCTGCTTTGTTTATGGTTTTCTTTGCTATGAAAATGTTTTTAGATTTAATTAGGTCCCATTTGTATCCTTGCAATGTTACCAAATTCATTGATGAGCTCTAATAGTTTTCTGGTAGCGTCTTTAGGATTTTCTATGTATGGTATCATGTCATTTGAAAAGAGTGGTAGTTTTTCTTTACCAATTTGGACTTCTTTTGTTCTTTTTCTTCTCTGAATGCCATGCAGGACTTCCAAAACTATCTTGGAAGGGCTAAGACTTCCAAAACTATGTTGAATAAAAGGGGTGAGAGTGGACATACTTGTCTTGTTATTCATCTTAGAAGAAGCATTTTCACATTTTCACAATTGTGAATAATGTTAGCTGTGGGTCTGTCATATATGGACTTTATTATCGCTAATGTAGTCTCCCTCTGTGCCCAGTTTCAGAAGAGTTTTTATCATAAATGAGTGTTGAATTATGTCAAAAGCTTCTCTGCATCTATTGAGATGATCTTATGGATTTTATCCTTCAGTTTTTTAGTGTGGTGTATCACACTAATTGATTTGCATGTGCTGAAGAGTCCTTGGATCAAAAAATTCTTAAAGAGATGAGAGTACCAGACCACCTTACCTGCCTCCTGAGAAATTGGTTTGCAAGTCAACAAGCAACAGTTAGAACTGGACATGGAACAACAGACTGGTTCCAAATCAGGAAAGGAGTATGTCAAGGCTGTATATTGTCACCCTGCTTATTTAACTTATATGCAGAGTACATCATGAGAAATGCTGGACTGGAAGAAACACAAGCTGGAATCAAGATTTCTGAGAGAAATATCAATAACCTCAGATATGCAGATGACACCACACTTATAGAAGAAAGTGAAGAAGAACTAAAGAGCCTCTTGATGAAAGTGAAAGAGGAGAGTGAAAAAGTTGGCTTAAAACTCACATTCGGAAAACTAAGATCATGGCATCCGGTCCCATCAGTTCATGGCAAATAGATGGGGAAGCAGTGGAAACAGTGACAGACTATTTTTCTGGGCTCCAAAATCACTGCAGATGGTGACTGCAGCCATGAAATTAAAAGATGCTTACTCTTTGGAAGGAAAGTTATGACCAACCTAGACAGCATATTAAAAAGCAGAGACATTACTTTGCCAACAAAGGTCCATCTAGTCAAAGCTATGGTTTTTCCAGTAGTCATGCATGGATGTAAGAGTTGGACTATAAAGAAAGCTGAGTGCCTAAGAATTGATGCTTTTGAACTGTGGTGTTTGGGAAGACTTTTAGAGTCCCTTGGACTGAAAGGAGAACCAATCAATCCATCTTAAAGGAAATCAGTCCTGAATATTCATTGGAAGGACTGATGCTGAAACTGAAACTACAATACTTTGGCCACCTGATGTAAAGAACTGACTGCTTGGAAAAGACTCTGATGCTGGGAATGATTGAAGGCAGGAGGAGAAGGGGATGACAGAGGATGAGATTGTTGGATGGCATCACTGACTCAATGGACATGAGTTTGTGTAAACTCAGAGAGTTGGTAACGGACAGGGAGGCCTGGCGTGCTGCAGTCCATGGGATTGCAAAGAGTCAGACACGACTGAGTGACTGAACTGAACTGAATTGGATCCCTGGGATAAATCCTACTTGATCATGATGTATGATCCTTTTAATGTATTGTCAGGTTTGGTTTGCTGGTATTTTGCTGAGAATTTTTGCACCTAAGTTCATCAGTGATGTTGGACTATAATTTTCTTCTTTTGTGGTGTCTTTGTCTGGTTTTGGTATCAGAGTGATCCTAGCATTGTATAATGAGCTTGGGAATGTTTCTTTCTCTGCAAATTTTTGGAAGAATTTCAGAATTTCAAAAGCCTTTGCACAACAAAGGAAACTATAAGCAAGGTGAAAAGACAGCCTTCAGAATGGGAGAAAATAATAGCAAATGAAGCAACTGACAAACAACTAATTTCAAAAATATACAAGCAACTCCTACAGCTCAATTCCAGAAAAATAAATGACCCAATCAAAAAATGGGCTAAAGAACTAAATAGACAGTTCTCCAAAGAAGACATACAGATGTCTAACAAACACATGAAAAGATGCTCAACATCACTCATTATCAGAGAAATGCAAATCAAAACCACAATGAGGTACCATTTCATGCCAGTCAGAATGGCTGCGATCCAAAAGTCTACAAACAATAAATGCTGGAGAGGGTGTGGAGAAAAGGGAACCCTCTTACACTGTTGGTGGGAATGCAAACTAGTACAGCCACTATGGAGAACAGTGTGGAGATTCCTTAAAAAAGTGGAAATAGAACTGCCTTATGACCCAGCAATCCCACTGCTGGGCATACACACCGAGGAAACCAGAATTGAAAGAGACACATGTACCCCAATGTTCATCGTAACACTGTTTATAATAGCCAGGACATGGAAGCAACCTAGATGTCCATCAGCAGATGAATGGATAAGCAAGCTGTGGTACATATACACAATGGAGTATTATTCAGCCATTAAAAAGAATACATTTGAATCAGTTCTAATGAGGTGGATGAAACTGGAGCCTATTATACAGAGTGAAGTAAGCCAGAAAGAAAAACACCAATACAGTATACTAATGCATATATATGGAATTTAGAAAGATGGTAACAATAACCCTGTATACGAGACAGCAAAAGAGACACTGATGTATAGAACAGTCTTTTGGACTCTGTGGGAGAGGGAGAGGGTGGGATGATTTGGGAGAATGGCATTGAAAAATGTATAATATCATATATGAAATGAGTCACCAGTCCAGGTTCAATGCATGATACTGGATGCTTGAGGCTGGTGCACTGGGATGACCCAAAGGGATGGTATGGGGAGGGAGGAGGGAGAAGGGTTCAGGATGGGGAACACGTGTATACCTGTGGCAGATTCATGTTGATACATGGCAAAACAAATACAATATTGTAAAGTTAAAAAAATTTAAAAAAAAAATAAATAAATGTTTTCTGAGAGAAAAAAAAAAAAAAAAGAATTTCAGAAGCATAGGTGTTAATTTTTCTCTAAATGTTTGATAGAAGTTGCCTGTGAGGTCATCTGGTCCTGGACTTTTGTTTGTTGAAAGTTTTCAAATCTCAGTTTCAATTTCAGTATTTGTGATTGGTTTGTCCATATCTTCTGTTTCTTCCTGATTCAGTCTTGGAAGTTTGTACCTTTCTAAGAATTTGTGCATTTCTTCTAGGCTTTCCATTTTGTAGGCTGTAGAGTTGTTTGTAGTAGACTCTTATGATCCTTTGTATTTCTGTAGTATCAACTGTAACTTCTTTTTTCAAATCTAATTTTATTGATTTGAGCATTCTTTGTATTTTAGCAGGACAAGAAAAAAATCTTTTAAGTGTTTAAAATTTTTTTGACAGTGTTGCTTTTGTACATATTAATTTATAAAGTATATTCCATATCTATTGGTTTGAAAACATGTTAAACTTTTTTTCATGTTAAACTCAACAACAAGGATGTGTCTATTCAACATCCAATATGCCAATTAAAGATATTAACTAAAAGCCTGCAATATTTTAAGTATAGCCCTATCCTTAGAGTAAAATTCTAAACTGAGATGTAGTTTTTCACTCTGATTACTTTAGTAGTTGGTAACAATGGTTATATAATTGTAATGACATGCCTCTTAGCAAATTCACTCTTTTTTAATGTATAGAGTAGAACAAACAAGTAGAGAGCAGGAACAAAAGGCATGCTTCTTGGCAATCTAAATTAAAACCCTCTTCTATTACCTTCAAGAAAACTAGCTATTACAAGTGAAAGAAACAAATTTATTTCTCAGGATAATTCATCTTGAAATTAAGTGTTCATATAAATATGAGTTAAATCATATATGCTAAAATCATATGAATTAAATGCTCTTGTGTATAATTTAAAAAATAATGTCAATATACTGAAAACTAAACCCTAGTGGCCTTAAAGAGTTAATGTGTTTTTAAAAAGAAAAAAAAAAAAAAAGCTTAATTTAACCCCAAGGAATAATTTATGCACTGGGAAAATTGGGTTGAAAAAATGAAAATTTGTATACGAAAGCCAGTTTTTAATGAGTACGAGCATAAAAATCTATAGAATACACACAAGATACCAATTCAAGTTTTAGTTAAATTCTTTTGAAAAGAGATCATCTTGATTAGATTTAAGAAAATGACCCAACAGGGAAATTATGTGTATATATTCTGAAACAATAATTTATGTTAAACGACTTTCTGTATGACATGAGAAGAAGTTAAGCTAGAGGATTTGAGATTTACATTGAGCGTGCACTTGTTCTGATTTTTTTTTCCAGTTGATGACTTCCTAATGTGGCAAGTCTTAAATCTCTTCTTAAGAAGAAATGTTTCCTGTGCTTAATTGTAAAGTGAATTCTCCTTTCCCTATCAATACCAAATGAAATGGATGACAATGGAAAAAGATAAACAGTTTTCTTGCTATAAATAAACAGTTTATATAAAAAATATACTATTTGCAAAAGCTTGCTTTAACTTAATAAAAATTGAGGATCAGTGCCTAATCTAAATACTAGATAAACACTGGATTTTGCAGAAAATAGGAAAACACCATTTACTAAAATGACAATTCCATAAAGTTGTGCATGTTCATTGTGACTGATTAGTCTAGACTGACACATCTATTGTTATACCTCCCCTCAAAGATCAACCATAGCATCTGAACACTATTTCACGTCATTCCCTGAGGGCCATGATCTATCTTGAGGTGTACTTACTTACAATCTGCTCTTCCCCTCTTATTTACGATTTAATTCTGGCATATTAATTTCATCATGGATATATATTCTTTCTTCATTAACTCTTGGATCTCTCTCAGGGTTTTAGTTTAACTTTCCTACTAGCTCTTATGTTCCCAACTCCACATTCAACTAGTCAAAGACTCATGGTACTTTTTCTTCTGAGTATTTACAGAACTTGCCTTCTGTTCTTCTCATTACCACCAGTTTCTTAGTTTACAATTTCATCTTCTCTTACTTCAAATATTACAACACTCTGCTCACTAGTTTTCTTGCCAAAATCCTTCTCAACATTTAATCTATACACTATGCTTTTCTAGAGTAATCTCTCTGAAAGAAAACATTTATTAGGTTCCTGCTTAAAACCATTTGATACTTTCCTAAGCCTTTTTGAATATCATGCAGACTCCATTGCATTTTTTGTGGCCTGGCTCTGGCCTTATCTGTTTATGATTGTCTCCAGAAGGAACACAATACTCCTGCCATACTGAGCTACTTTCTCTTCTTTGAACATGTATTGTTTCATAACTGTGTGCCTTTGCAATTGTTGTCTTCTCTGCTTAAAATAGCCTTCTTTGTTTATCTGTGAGAAATTTAAATACATTCTTGAAAAGTAGAAAAATAAAATTACTACATAACATATCTCATTTCACTTGAAAACAAATTTTTAACTAAATTATTGCTCTTAAAAATTGTACAGTCAGAAATAAAACCAGAAATAAACATGGTTGCCTAGTATATTGCAGCAGAAGGCATATAGTTGGTCCGGGCTAAAAATTAATATTAAGGGATTAAGCAATTAAGTGTACATATTACTTGGAAAATTGTTATTAAATTGTTAAAGTAAAACCAACAGGCCCATTACAGAATGCTTCAATATCTCTAACACTGCTTATTCAGAGTTATGTAAGATGGTGAAGTCTTAATTTGTTTCAATAAACAATTCATGAATCCACCATGATGTCAACATATCAAAACTGTAGGAGTGATTTCTTACCATACCAAGGTTAAAAGAATATCTTCACTAATAACAGTAGTAAAGCTAGTCATTAATGTGAAATACTTAAAAAAAAACAAACAAAGATCTTAACTGTGCAGTCACAGTTATATAAAAGCTATACTTTAGCAGGAATAATTTCAAAAGCTTTTGCCATTTATAAAATCATTTTGTAGTTTTGTAGTTCAGATATACATGCATTAGAAATATTTTACTTCAGGAAGCTCTGGAAACAATGTTTTGATATTTTATTTCATTTCAGTTATTCTTCCCATGGATTATTTTATAGTTATTAAATTCAGAGTCAAAGAATCAAGTCTAATAATATTGTTGTGTTTTCTATTCTGTTAATAGAGACAATTATAGGTTATTACCTAGTGGAATTCTGGTTTCTAATATTCAAGATTCAACATTTTGTGTCTAAGAGACGGAGAATGATAGAGAATCTAGATATTCTTTCAGCTCACTAAGTCTGCACATTAAATAATCATGAAGCCATTTAAAACCACCAATGGGTTTTTTTTCATAAAATGCCCCTTTCAAGTGTCTGTTCTTCCTTCCTTCCATTTTACATAATTAGCACATACCCTTTTGTTCTGGCCTTCGTGTTTCATTGGCCCCAAGTGTAACTCAGATATCACACTTATTTTAGCTAAAACATGAGACTATTCTGTAATGTGAGTAAACTCATATTATTAAGTAGCTCCTATTACAAAAATTCCTGCTTTGCTATTTTTCTCAAGGACAGCATGAGTTGTTAGCATTCCAAAAGAAAAAGAAACTATAAGGGGAAAGGGAACTAGTCCATCGTGTGTTTTAAGTCTAGTGTGGTGAAAAGGAAACAGTTTTTACTTGACTTGTTGAGTGGATCATTTTTGTAAATTGTTTGAATGATCTCAATGCATATTGAATACATATATAATGTATATATTCATTTTTGATGTATCATTTTAGGAACTTAGAATTTAAAAGTTGAAATAATTGCAAATATGGGGCAAAATAGGTGATTTAGAACATTTCTTCTGAAAGGCTTTCCCACCCTATGCTTTACCTTACATGACTTATAGACTAAAAGAGACTCTGTTGATTTTACTTGGATTATTTATGGCAACACAATCTGTTTCTGACTTCTTTGGGTGGAGAAGTGTTTGAGGAATATTTTTTATCCAGTTTTTAAAATTGCCATATCATCCACCTCTTTTTTTCCATCTAATATAAACACTTGTATTCATACCACATCAAATAGGGCCTAAAGTTCAGTATCTCAAAGTGAGATAGCTGCTGCTGCTAAGTCGCTTCAGTCGTGTCCGACTCTGTGCGACCCCATAGGCTGCAGCCCACCAGGCTCCCCCGTCCCTGGGATTCTCCAGGCAAGAATGCTGGAGTGGGTTGCCATTTCCTTCTCCAATGCATGAAAGTGAAAAGTGGAAGTGAAGTCGCTCAGCTGTGTCCGACTCCTAGCGACCCCATGGACTGCAGCCTACCAGGCTCCTCCATCCATGGGATTTTCCAGGCAAGAGTACTGGGGTGGGGTGCCACTGCCTTCTCCACAAAGTGAGATAGAACTGTCCTTAAAAATAAAAATAGTACTCACTGTAGGATATACTACGTATATATTTACGTATTTGCTTGTTTTGCTTTTATGAGATGAAATGGGATCACCAAGGGCCTATGCCATGAGGAGTCTAGTTATTCTCTATACAGTATAGAGAATAATATATATAGACTATATAGTATAGTCTTAGTTATTCTCTCCTGGGCACCTTGGGTAGTTGTCTTAGGTGGAGAGGAGAGAGGTGCAATGGTTTCCAGAGAGTTGAAAGGGTTCAAAAAACTTCCGGGGGTACCTCCTAGGATGTAATTTATGTGCATAGAAAATCCACCTCATTTTTCTTAAAGACCAAAATGCACAACCTATCCCCTAACGTATTTTAAAGCATTATTTATTATCATAGATGTTAGAAAAGGAAACACTTATTTATACTATCGTTTTCCCAGATGTATTTTTTTTCAAGATACCCTGACAACTTTGCCTAGTAGAACTCTAAATGATTCCAAGGTGATATTTTTAATCATCAACTTGAAAAAGAAAATTAAATAGCTCATGCTAAGCTGCTTCAGTTGTGCCTGACTCTTTGCGACCCTATGGACCATAGCTTGCCAGGCTCCTCTGTCCATGGGATTCTACAGGCAAGAATACTGGAGTGTGTTGCCATTTCCTTCTCCAGGGGATCTTCTCGACCCAGTGATTGAACCCACATCTCTTGTGTCTCCAGCATTGGCAGGCAGGTTCTTTACCACTAGCACCATCAGGGAAGCACCATCATTTAGTAGAACTCTAAATGATACCAAGGTGTGTGTTTTTTTAATCATCAACTTGAAAAAATTTTAAATTAACATTGTAAGTTTTTACCCTGATATCTGTAATTAATCCCTCAACTTTACTGAAACCAGTTTATCTAAAATAGTCTTCTGTGCTGATAGTCTTCAACATTTGTAGGGCAGAATAACTCAAATTCCTTTGTTTTCTCTTCCAGTCAAATTTCTTGAAATTATTAGTTTTGAGTATCTTTCTTCTTTGAATTGTATATATATTTTACCATATATTAGAGTTCAGAGTTTCTACATTTAATAGTAGAAATCTCATTATTATTTTATTAAGAAGTATTATTGAATTATGTATAGATCAGTCAGTTATTCAATTATAACCTTGTACTGCAAGTACCGAGCAATGCATCATTCTAATGAAGTAGTTTAATCTTAAATATAATTTTATTTCCTTATTTTCTTTAAATTGATTAAAAGTTTAAATGTACTTCTTATTTGTTTATGTACTCATATTAAATACATTTACTATTCCTGCATTTAACTGATATCTTTTGAAGGTTAGTTATATCACTATTCTAGGCATTTCCACAGGGTAATTTGAGGAGAGAGAGTATGTAAGCGTCACCAAGGAAAGTTAACTTGAAGTCAAGTTGCCTGTAATTTTGTGGTGCAGAAATTGGAAAACCAAGATATATGGTCCTTTTGTCCATTTGCACATTTTTCTATTGGTAATGAGATATATTGGGTTTGGATTAAAGAATTGGACTGCTTAACATTAAAAAGAAATATCTTAAACCCATGCAATTAAATGTTCTCAAGTTGTTCACTAGAATTTGACAAACTTTGGATGTGATAGGTTTGTCTTCTTATATGGGGAAATAATTTTTTAAAAGGCTGATTCAGAACAATTATAGATTAAACACTTTTCCTACTAGGAATTCCAATTTCATAAGAAGTTAAATCACAATGTAAGTTGTTAGTTATTGTAAGTTGTGCTGGTTACTATATTCCAGACAGCATGTCCTCTATGGAAACCACTTCTGAAAAGAATAGCTCACTTTTATGGCTACCTAACCTATTCTGCTGCCGTCTATGGGGTCGCACAGAGTCAGACATGACTGAAGCGTCTTAGCAGCAACAGCAGCAGCAACCTATTCTATACCTATTCTGCAATATCAAATCCATCTCACAGAAGCTAAAACTCAAGTGAAAAATAAAATGACCCGAAGAATACTTCAGAAATTGAATTGTGTGGAAGCTGCTCAAGTGTATATGTGTATCTCTCTGTGTGTGCATTACAGATAGAAAACTCCTCTTTTGTACTGGGTTGTAACCTCCCACAGAGTCTGAATTTAGCTCTTAACTGGGAAAGAAATAGGAGACAAAAGACACAAGTCTAAAACAACAAACATTCGCATAAATATCAAAGTTAAGACCTTGGGGACTTTCACATTTTTACAAAAGTATGCCTGCTATTTGCTATTACCTTCGGTTTAATTCAGGTTTCTTTAAAGGCTTTTTGAATTTCTATAGGGGTGAGTGTGTGTGTGTGTGTGTAAATGTGTGACATATATCTCATCACACAACTCACTAAATTCTCCTTAGAGCTTAATTTACATGTTCTGTATTATTTCAATCAACATAAAAATAAGAGTGGAACTAAACTGATCTTAAGATAATTAATGAGTGAAAGTTCAACTACTGACATAACAACACATCCAGTAAATACACATCAAAGACAAAGTCTAAGCACTTGAAAGTTAATGTTATATATATATGTTTGTTAGACTTCAGTGTTGGGTAGACGTACTGAAAGTTTTTATAATGGAATACACATACAAACACATAAACATATACACATGCATACATGCTCTTGCATGTTTAGAATAAGCTCCCAAAATTCAGATGAATTTCTCAATGAAAAAGTCTCAACTCAAATAAACTGAACTCAAGTATTAACATGTTTCTCTTTTCTATGACTAAATATCTATGCAGAGTATAGAAACAATATTGCACTTATTTTTTTGTGAGATTTAGCACCCTGGAAAAATATTGGAGAAGACCTATATATTCTTTCCTGCTTTTAAAATTTGTGAGACCAATTTTATGCCACATAAGATTCAATTTCACAGTCTCAGATGTCCCGAAATGTTTTGGAGATTCATTCCCTGAGCAAGACATTGTCTGTCCTGACCAGGTGACAGTTTCATGCTCAAATATTAAATATTTTCAGACAAAATAGTAACAATGGTAATTTTCAGCAACTGTAAAATACTTGATTTTCTCACAAGGAATCAATTGTGACATTTAGGAGTCTTTATAGTCAAGCCATGCTATTGTACAGTTAGTTATAGTCTTTTATGTTGAAACTAAATCTCTTTTTCCTGTGTCCTCTGTAGAAACAAAGTTTCTGACAATGTTAAACTCTAAATGTATTTTTTGAATGAATAAATGAACAAATAGCCAATTAAGTGTTTTGCTTGTGAACCTCTATTGGCCAATATTTAACTATAAACATAACTCAAATGGAGGTTTCTCATTTTCCATATTTTCATTGCATTGGGCTCTGTTGTAACATACTAAATATAACAGAACAGTATACTAAACCTGAAAATTTCACGTGTGAAATAAAGATCCTCAATTTTTTTTTGCTGCCCCCCAACTCATAAACTCCTTTTTGCCCTTTCCTGGTCTCCCTCTGGACTTACTCTTTCTAGGCCAAGCCTTTCTTGAGCACTGCCTTTCAGGCTCCTGACCTAAGGCAACTTGCTTTACCAGGGATTCTGTTTCCCTTTCTGCGATTGCACTTACTCCTTCGATCTAAGTATCAAGTGTCTCTGAGCTTAAAGCAACAGATCTGACGTGGTTTCACACTTGGCTGCCTGTCCTTCTTCACTTTTTATACCTCAACTAGATCCAGATTTCTCCCTCATTATCCCATTTAAGCTATTTGTATAGCTTCATTACTGACCACTCTATGGTACATTTTCCAGTTTTTATCTTACTTGATTTCTCAGGGTCATTGACTGGATGACCAAAGACATTATTTTTCTTGTTGGAAACTTGCTCTCAGAAAAAACATTTGGTCTAGGTGCTTCTAATTTGCTAGGTATGGCTTTTCAAGTTTGTGTAGACTCATCATTTCATGTACTCCTTAAAAACTATTCCTTTCCCTTCCCCACCAGAGTACTGCAGTGAATATTCTCATAAATAGGATCATGAGTCTTCATTTCTTGTCATCTGACAAACTCTCTCTGTGAAGGCTTCCATTCTGACGACAGCTTCCATTGCCCCTGAAAGGAAGGTTGACTTCTTTAAAAAATTTTAAATTTCAAGGCTAGAGTTCCTTCCTGGGACATATGGGGCAAAGTGGAGTCTTTGAGTCCCAGAAGTACCTTTCGGCCAACTACTTTAGCTTCTCAGAGGTAGATACTACAGTTCTCCTAAATCTAACTGGCTTGCCTGAACGCTTCATGTTTTTGACATTTTTTTTCCTACTCAAGTATATGAGATTCAAGACAAAAATTAAAAATCCTGATTTTAAATTGTCTATCAATATTAAGATTTTTAATTCCATTTTATAAATAGCAGTAAAACTTAGGGTTTTAATTGAATGAACATAAGCATAGATTATAATATGTTACATTTATATAATTTTTTTATTTTCAAAGGATATCCTCACATCTAGTCAAATTCTCATAACCACCATATAGCTTTATTATTATTATTTATTGTAGGAAACTTAGGCTTCTAGAAGCTTGGAGGCTTGCCAAGGTCCACACTAGACAGTGACAGAGCAAGACTTAAAATATTTAGGGAAAATTAAATATCCCTGCATAAATATTACACAGTCTATAATTGTTACTAATCACAAATTAATAAATTTCTGTACCATAAAAATCACAAATTAATCAAATCCTGTACCATAACTAAGAATATATTTCCTTAAAGATGTTACAAAGAAGGAAACGTTGTTTCTTATTTTTTTTACTAACTGGTCCATTTTTTTTGATAAGAGTAATAATTTAGCCATAAGGCATAAGAAAAAGTGAAAGATTAAAGATGTAAATCAAAGACCATGTATCACCTATAACTTAAGTTTTTTATTCTAGGTAATCAATAGTATGTATGCTTTTTTTTGCATGAGATTCAAAATAAATGCAAGCTGGACAATATGTATCTAAAATTGGAAATAGACCTTTATTTATTTATTTATTTATTTTTCTTAAAGGATTAAAAAGCTCCTTCCCTAAGATTCAGAGAAGTTTCCTGACCCTAGTGGCTTTTGCCCAATTTGCTCATATGATGATGGCCTTTTGACATTTGCCTTAAGTGCCTTCGATGATCTTGCTATCCATTCCACAGGTTTAAACCCCAAACACGTGGTTTGCCAGTGTCCTGCTACCAACCAACCAGGAAACATAATCTCTGAATGAGTCAGGAGCCAAGACCCCAGCAGTTCTTTAGAGTTATGCTGGGATGAAAGTCCCTGCCAGCAGTGAGAGCGCAGCAGCATTCCTCTCTGGCGCCTGCTGAAACAAATCTCAAGAACGGTAATGGCCTTGTTTTAGGGTTCTAAAACTATCAGTCTGGGATCAGCAGCCTGCTCTGAGAGGGTGGAGATGTCAAATTCCAGCTGTCACAACTCGCTTCTGTGAGAACCTCATGCTCAGTCAGTCTGAGACTGGGAAGACAAACTTGGTTACGGCTAGGCACCACAACTCTTTTTATAGACAGACTAAACCCAAACCACAAATCTCCCTCTTGAAAACCCCAGCCCTTCCTTCCTAGTTTGGAATACAGGGTCAACACAGGGTTATCTGTATGTTGGGTGTGAGCACCCAAACAAAATATTTAGCCAACTGCATGACTAGTTTGTGGTTTCAGGTTTTCATTTCAAAATCTTTGCAGCCCATTAATCACTAACATGAGAGAGTCTTCATCAAGAAAGAGTTCATGCCCAGTTCACTCATTGGGCTACAGAATCAATGTTTGTATTTTCAAAGTACAAAGAGAAAAGCAATAACTGACCAAATTGTATCAAAGCATGCCTAGAATCTCAGACCTCCAAACAAAGATTTTCCTCTGGACAAGATTTTCATTTATCTACACATGACTCTACAGTAGTTACTTGGGTGATATTTGTTTTCATAGGGAGGAAAAGGTAAGGTTTCAGCTCCACGTGTGCTTTTCAAGAACCAGAACCATGACTAATGAGTTGCTCATCAACAGGAACAATAGCTGAGCTTCAAAAATTTAGCAATGTTTAGCTGGTTAGCTGCAGTGAACCTTACAATAAAAGTGTTTATGGGATCTGACTGGTCTCCGATTACACTCCTTAAACAGAATTTCCTAAATTATTATCAAGAGCAGATAAGCAATAGTTAAAAATAATTGAATTCTTAATAAGTGCAGTGGACTGTGATGACCTTTTACTTATGTTAATGCTTTTAATCCTCAGAATACTATTATGAAGTGGCTATTTTCATAAGGCCTGTTTTATTAATGAGAAATTTTAGGCCCAGAGAAGCTAAATAACTTGATCAAAGTATCACAGGTAGAAAAAAAACACGACAGGATTCAACCTTGATGTTGTGATTTAAAATAATAGAAAGCAATATACGGAAGACTATGTTTTTTATTATGGAACTTAGTTTTTTGACTTCCCTCTCAAAATTTGAGAGGGAGCTGTTTATATATTGGGTATGTCTATGAAATAATAGTATGTTTGGATTTTCAGTAACATTGCTCTTCCCATTATTATAATTTAACATTGTTGACTGAGTGGTCATTTTATAAGTCAGCCACAGTGTTGATACCTTTGGTCAGTATTTCAGATGGTGCATGAGGTTAGCAGTCAGAAGGCCTGGGTTTTAGATTCATCTCTGCCATAGACAAAGTCTTGGTCCTTGAGGAATCACTCAACTGTTTTGATCTTGTTTCATCTCTCTTGTGATCATAAGGCTTGCCTTATTTTGCCCATTTGATGGAACTGCTTTATACATCAGATACAAGAAATCTGTTCAAAGAATTGTGTCCATAAAAATATATGGATGTAAGCTGTTGTTAATTATCGGTATTATACTCACTCATCTTAAAGCCATAAGAGTGACTTTGACAAAAACTAATAGCCATTTACTTATAAATCCAAAAATTCCATCAGATGTTCTAAAACTAATTTTGATAAAGTATAACTTATCCATTTTTATCTTCAGCACTTTCAGTGTCATATCTAAAAACTTACCATCAAATTCAAAGTCATCTAGATATTATCCTATGATTTCTTTTAGAAGTTTTGTAGTTTTGCAATTTACATTTTAGCTTACAGTGAAGTTAATTTTTATGAAAGATTTAAACTTCTCTATCTAGATTCTCTTTTTTTGCATAGGGATATTCAATCATTAGTATAATTTGTTGAAGAGACATTAATGTCTTTGCTCTTTTTTCAAAGATAAGTTAACTGTATTTGGTAGATCCATTTCTGAGCCCTCAATCCTGTCTCACTGATCAATGTCTAGTCTCTAATCAATCAATCAGTCAGCACTACATATTGATTACTGCAGTTTCATGGTAAGTCTTAAAAGCTCTCCAACTTTGTTCTCCAGAATCCTGTTAGCTATGCTAGGTCTTTTAAATATTCATATAAATTTTAGAATAAGGTTGTAAGTATCTGCAAAATGGCTAGCTGAGATTTTGTTTTGGAGTATATTGAATCTATAGAACAATATACAAAGAATTAATATTTTAACACTATCAAGTCTTTCAATCAATGAACATAAAATAGCTTCATTTATGCATAGCTCTTTCATCAGTTTTATAGTTTTTGCATATGGATTCAGTACATACTTTGGTAGATAGCTAAGTACTTTGTTTATAAATACTTATCTTACTTGTATCTGGGCTTCCCTGGTAGCTCAGCTGGTAAAGAATCCACCTGCAATTTGGGATACCTGGGTTTGGTCTCTGGGTTGGGAGGATGCCCTGGAAAAGGGAACAGCTACCCACTCCTGTATTCGGGCCTAGAGAATTTCATGGACTGTATAGTTGCAAAAAGTCAGACACAACTGAGTCACTTTCACTTTCACTATTTTAGTTGTTGATACTATTGTAAATGTCATCTTTTCCCCTAAATTTCAAATTCTAATTCTTCATTACTGGTACAGAGTAAAGCAAGTGACCTTTATATATTCACCAGTATCTTGGAGTCTTGCTATTCTTTAATTATTAATTCAAACATTTTTTTCTTTTTTATCAATTCTTTAGCATTTTCTACATATAAATATATGTCATCATATATAATTCTTTGCATACATTATTGGGACCATCCCTGGTGGCTCAGTGGTAAAGAATCTGCCTGCCAATGCAGAAGACATGGGTTCGATCCCTGGATCGAAAGATCCCCTGAAGGAAGGCATGACGACCCACTTCAGTCTTCTTGCCTGGGAAATTCCATGTACAGAGGAGCCTGAAGGGCTACAGTCCATGGCATTGCAAAAGAGTCAGACACGACTCAGTGACTAAACAGCAACAAATGTATTATTGGATTTAAAAGCTTATATTTTATTGAGGAATTTTGTTTCTCTGTTCATGCAAGATATTAATTGGTAATCTTCCTTTCTTAGGATGTTTCTATTATAGTATTTAAATGTATCCAAGAGCTAATTCTAGTGTAAATCAGGAGCTAAATCCAGTAAGTAAAACTAATTTATGCACGCAGTCAAAAGCACATTTTAGGTAGTTTTTTATTCTCACTTGCTGATCCATATTAATGTTACCTCTATTTGGCATCCTCATCTCACTAGAACATAGCCCAGAACTTGAAGGCAAGTGTAAAAGGTCTTTGATGGTTTACAGTGTATATTTATTTATGAAAATACAGAGGAGATTCCCATCAGAGCTTATTTACTTCTTTTTTTAATTATTTATTTTTAATTTAAGGATAATTACAATATTGTGTTGGTTTCTGCCATATGTCAGTATGAATCAGCCATAGGTATACGTATATCCCCTCCCTCTTGAAACTCCTTCCCACCTTTCACCCCATCCTACCCCTCTAGGTTGTCACAGAACATCAGATTTGAGCTCCATGCATCGTAATGCAAATTTACTCTGGCTATCTAATTTTCATATGGAAATGTATATGTTTCAATGACACAGCTTATTTACTTCTATTTCATATACAGTATTAACAATCTTGGTAACATGACCTTTAAGTCCATAGACGAGAAAACACATTTGATTGAGGCTGGGAATACCAAAAGAAATCTTATTTACAGAAGTGAAAAGTTGTTACTTCCAGTTTCAGAGCACTCACCACAAGAATAGCTGTCCCAAGAACACTGGTATAGGGATAAGATTAAAGACCTCTCCCATCTCATCAGACAATAGAACTACTACTGTGTTATAACAATACACATTAATTGCTTTAACATTAGTGTCATTAAGTTCTCAAGAAAAGCTAGAACAGCATCTCAAATGTTTTCATTCTGCATACCCATCCATTTTAGAAGAGATATATACATGATGAAGTTAAAAAAACCTGCCATAAACATGATAAACAAAAAAAAGATAAACAAATTCTTATCTAATATTATTTCCTTTATCTTCGAAATACCAAGGCAGGGCACCATCTTCTCTATATTTCTGAATATAGTGTTTCTTCTGAGCCTTTTCTTTCTAAGGAAGCAAACTCAAATAAAGAATATAGGAATGAGTGGTGACAGGCCAAGTAAATGCTACCATTCACCTTCCATTCTCACAGGACCGAGTCATCTGAGTCAAGTTTTTGAGGCCATATTTGGCACTTGATGCCTTCACTTCTTTCTCTCTAATTTTCTGCTCAATCAACAGTGATCTGGAGTTTACCTTCTACTATTTAAGTAAACTTACTATTGATTCAAAAACACAGTTTCTCTTCATTCTATCACTTGAACTTTTGAGGTATTCAACATTATTGACCACTTTCTTTCTTTAATGCATTTTTACCTTGGTGTCTTGGACATTAGACTGTCCTGGCTTCTACCTATACCTCTGGCCAAATCCTCTTGGTCATCTACACAATCTCTTCTTCTTACCCTAATTCATAGGTATATACATCCCTCTTTCCTAGAATTTTATCCTTCCCAAATTAATTTTATCATGTCCCTCAACTCATTCTTCTAAGAATATTCCCTACTGTATTCATTTTCTATTGCTGTTGTAATGATTTCCTGCAAACTTTGTGGCTTAATACAACATGTGCTTATTGTCATATTCTGGAGACCAGAAGTCTGAAGTTGGTCTCACTGAGGTGTTAGCTGAGCTATGGTCCTTCTCCCTGCTCAATGCTCTGGGGGAGAAACCCATTTCCTGTCCTTTTCCAGCTTCTAGAAACTGCTTGAATTACTTGGCTCATGCTCCTTTATTCCAATGTGTAGCATCTTGAAATATCTCTTTGATTTTTATGTCCTTTTCCTGCCTCACCTTTTTCATCTTAAAATACTCTTGTGATTACATTGGGCATATCAGGATAATCCAGAATAATCTCTTTATTTTAAGGTCAGTTTATTAACAACCTGAATTCCAAAAACAACCTTCATCCCCCCTTAGCATATTGTATAGAATATCATAGGCTTCAGGACCTAGACATAGGAATCAGGACCAAGACATATTTGAAGGCCATTTTTCTGCTTACCATGCTTACTCCAAGCCAAAAGCCTGGAGGTTTTCCTAGACTCCTGTCCTTTCTCAAATCTGAACACAGAGTGTTGCCAAGACTTCTCAGTGCTACACTCGGATTTTTCATAAATCATCCTCTCCTCCACATAATCTCTGATTCTTTCTCAAACACAGAAGCTCATGTTTTTAGCACCACTTAGTCAGGTAACAGAGGTATCCTTCTGGTTGCTCTCCTTGTGGTCAGTTTTACACCATCTTTGCTCCCATCATCCTAACATCCCTGTATATTTAAACCTCTGCCTTCTACTCTGCAGGTAGATAGATATTAGATATAAATATTGATAGAGCTATGTATTTTAAGATTCAGAGTTAACTATTTTATTTTCATTAAAAACTTCTTTTAGTGGGTCTCTACAGCTCAGACTCAGACAGTCATATCTGAGACACACTCAAAGCACACATGCTTGGTTCCTGCAAATCTATTCGTGCTCACACCCTACACACTCTCTGCCACAGCATATTCTATTCAGTTTCTGATTAGGTGATGCTATTTGTTCTTTATTTTCTCGTGTATTTTCTCTATCTTCTATATCAAGTGTTTTCCCTCCTCTGTTGTCTTCGTTTCTAGCAAGCACACTCATCTTTCAAGACATAGCATGAACATATCTTTCCTCAGAAAGACTGACCTGCCCTGCCTGGCTGGAGAGATAGCCCTTAATTAACTATGCTCAGAGACGGAGAAGGCAATGGCAACCCACTCCAGTACTCTTGCCTGGAAAATCTCATGGATGGAGGAGCCTGGTAGGCTGCAGTCCATGGGGTCGCTAGGAGTCAGACACGACTGAGCGACTTCACTTTCACTTTTCATTTTCGTGCATTGGAGAAGGAAATGGCAAGCCACTCCAGTGTTCTTGCCTGGAGAATCCCAGGGACAGGGGAGCCTGGTGGGCTGCCGTCTATGGGGTCGCACAGAGTCGGATACGACTGAAGCGACTTAGCAGCAGCATGCTCAGAGAATACTGCATTTCTAGCAGATACCCCCATCTACTGTGTTATAATCTGGTTTACTTATCTGTCTCCTTTATGATCTTCTTGAAAAGAGGAACTTTGACCTTCGTTTGGTACCATCAAAGCTACAGAGTGATTGGTAGAAAGCAGATACACAGAAACTGCTTAATAAATGAATGAATCCTGGGGATAGTAATCTATCCTAGGAGCTAAAGGAATATTTCATATTGAGCTTGCTGAGAACAGTACCAAAGTTACTCTATTCTTCTAGGTTTTCCCCAGGTAGAAGCAGAAATTCTAATTCTTGACATCCTAAGAACTGGACCAGCATGTAGTTGCTTTCTATAAGAGGAGGTCAGGAAAACATTTCTTCTACTTCTTGTTTAGAGTCCTAGACCATAAAGTAGGCTTATGAAAAGTAGCAAGGATGCATGCACCAGATAAATGTTACACAAGTTGAAATGACATTTCCCTCTCATCTCAATTCTTAATTGGCTGCTCATGGTCGCTGGGGTGTTTATTCAGCCTCAAGGCTGAATTCATTCTGCTGCCATCTGTCTTAGTTATAAGTACACTACAAATTCCATATGGCTTCATAATTCCAATGACCCTAAAGCATTCTCATATTCCACAGGGCCAGTTGAGATAAATGATTTACTTGATTTGTTTTGGGTTTGGAATAACTAGGATATGAAATTAATAGTACTGAAAATCTCTCAAAATGCTTTTCCTTTAGTAGGAGAAGATACTCTGGACAATTGGCATCACTGTCACATCTTCTCACGTATCATATCTTCTCTATCCTCTGAATGGAAAAGACATGTTTGTTCTTAATGTAATGAAAAGTGGGTTACATTTTTATTTTTAGTCTAGAAAGCTAACACTGGATTCAAGGGCAGCTGTTTCTTTCATAGTACAAATTACTAATTTTTTTAGATGATATTGATGATGATGGTGGAAGTGCTATTTTACATTCCCAGGGTAACTCATGATTAGAAATTACATATACATTTATTCAATCAAATATTTTTTTCAATGCAAATATTTCTCAATCACTTGAATTGTTCTTTCATGAGAACCCTTTGAATCTTCATTTCCCTTGCTTCTTTATGTGTTTCTTATCTGCTCTACAGAGTCCTAATCCTTGATTTATGTAACCATCTGTGTTGCCAATTATATCTAAACTGGAGAATTTATGAAACTACAGCACTTGGTCTCAGCATACATGTACTGTGTTCCAGGCCTGATGGGACCTCAGTTTATTACCAATTCCTTCCTTGTCCTTCAAAACTGTCTATCCTATAGCCCTCAACAAAGATTCTGAAGCCCTTCCATTCTTTCCATGACCCCAAATCTTGCTTTACTCTCCCACATCCCGACTCAACTTCCCACTTCTTGCAGCTACAGACTACTCAGTGGAGTCACCTCATCCTTATCCTCTTTATTTGAATCCAGAAGGATTAATTATCCCATTGAAAGCTAATCCATCCAACTGCAATCTCCATTATACTTCTCATTTTCTCAGGGGTCCTTGTTTTATCAGTTGCCTACTCTGTCTTGAATCACGACCCACTCATTTTTGCTAAATTCTTTTCTTCCTCAACAAAACATTCAGGTCAAAATATCCTTTGTATGTAAACCGTAAAACATAAATTCTCTGCAAATTCTTTTGGCGTACTTCTATGTGCTTGTCGATCCTAACTATTTTCTAGGTAGCCTTTTCTCTCCTCCCACTCTTCCCTAGTCCTGATTGTATGCTGTCTTCATGCGCTTGCCTTGCCCTACCTTTTATTATGTTACAATCCAATTTCCGTTCTGATTGAATCCACTATGAACTCTTTGAGTCAAGGATGGTGTCTGTTTTCTCTGAATCCTTAAAACTAAACATAGATGTGTCTGAGAAGCTTACTCTAATATAGAATATAGTATGCCATATGTTAATATTGCTAACATGTAAACTAAAAGGAGGTTAATGACTCTTGGAATTTACTACCCCATTCGAGATACATCCCTTTTGAGCCCTAATTCCTGTGCTAAGGACTGAAATGATCCTCTTTCAATATTTTTCAGCAAAATTCACTGTGGTGACAGCCAACTCTAAGTGACAGTCACCGCATAACAGTCATCTGAGAGCACAATTATAGTTTCCATGTTGAAATTGTAATACAACTGGCCAGGGCCCTCACAAAAAACTCTTTACCTATATTAGAGTTTGGAATGTAAGATGAAATCTCCAGTTGCATTTTAGGAAGACTTTTGCATTTTGGTTGCACAAATGAATAACAGAATTTACATGTGGAACTCTGGCCTTTTAGAAACATCGTGGTGAGGGAGGCGGGATGTGGGCTTCCATGAGCTGATTGCAGCTCCCAAGGATTTCAAACGGTAGATAGACTGAAGTTTCTGCATTTGACACACAGAGTGCTTTCATACCCACTTAAATAATCATGGGCAGGAATGTGAAAAAGAAGCTGAAGAGGAACCCATGACACTGAGGTTTTGGAAAAATGCTATGCTGGTGAAACATTAGCAGCCTGGCCCAGTTTGGGATTTTAACTATTTGTTGCTGCCATTCCTTTGGTTATGCTGGTCTTTCTTAGGATTTTTATTTTCAGAAATGGCTGTAACTATTAGGTTTCCCCTGGTCTCATAAAATTCAAAATCAATAGTTAAGGTATCATCTTTATTTTGAAAAACATAACCAGTTTAAACCTATTAATAGCTATAATAGTTACTTTTTTATGTAGGCATTTTTAAACTTACAGTTTACCATGATGATAAAGATCAGATTCTTGTCTTCTTTCCAGGTAAAACAATGAGCATACCAAAGGCATTTGATAAATTATTTATAATATCCTCCATAGGCAAGAAAGCAACAAGAATAATGGGCTCCAGTTTTTTAGAAAAGTAAATAAGTCATAGTGATGTTTTATGACTTACTTGTGACACATGCCCTACAGATTAGTAGCAACCAAGGAAGAAAATTGGCAGCCACATAACTACTTGCAGATTCTTGAACATACCAAGCCTGATGGCAGGCACGGTAATAAATCACTGAGTTAAGAACATTAGTTCTTCAAATATTTCCAAGTGGAATTTTCCTCCGATACAATTTTTTTTTTTTTTTTTTACAAAAAGAAATAGGTATGAAGAATAAAAGTTTATCTGAGACAGTTTTATACATTTCTGTGCATTTTCAGATTATTTACATATTTATTCATTCAAAATAGATAACAGATGCACACAGTAAAACAAATCATTAAGTACAAGGTGTATACAATGAAAATATATCTCTGTCACATCCTTCCCTGGCTTTCACATATCTCCACAGAGTCAACTAGTTATGGGTTCTTGACGTATAGTTGACTTGTGTCTGTATGTTTATACATACATTTTTCCTGTTCAAGAGACTTAAATATGTTCCAGTCTCAACTGAGAATTTTCAGCCACTAAACGAAGGCTGATCTCAAAATAATATCTGTTTTCTTTTCAAGGAAAACCACAAACTTAGAGCCATTATCAATCCTAACCAGTTATCTGTCTTTAAAGAGAAACACATTTGTTTCAGTCAAAGCCAGCTGTACTTATAAGGAACACATAAATATTTAAAGAAACAGAAAAAGCTGCAAAGTAAAAAGAGTAATATTGGCTGAACTCTCACAGTGCATCTTATGTACAATATTAGATGCCTCTTGCAGAGTCATTCTGGAAAAGTTTTTATAGAGGTCTGTTTATGAAGTAATAAATTTAAAAATTAATACATTTAATGGAAATACTGAATGTTCTTAACTTTATGTTAAAAAAAGAAGTTGTTGTTAAAGTATTACAACATTCTTGTCAGGAGAGAATAAAGTGAAATAGAAAAAGTACTTCATTTCTCACTTCAGGAAACCTTCAGTTTACTTGAATTTATTTTTGTTTTGTATCTAATACGAATCCACAGGCAAAACAGAGGATCTAGGTAAATCAAGGAAGAAGGTGTCACGTTTGCTTTTATCATCTAATTCTGAATATTTAGGGTCAAGGATTTACTCGGTGGAAATAACATAACATTTTTGGAAAATAGCTTAAAAAACTCTTGTAAAAGAACCCTGAATTAATTGGAAATATCTTCTGCATTTAATCAGTAAAAGATTAATGCAGAATCACTGCATTAATCATTAAAGGATAAATGAATCTTAGTAAAATTTTAGTTCTATGCTCAAGGTTTGGTCATGTAAAGTAAGCATTCCAGTTGCTTTATTTGGGGTAGGTTTCTTTGGTTAGGAGAAGGCAATGGCACCCAACTCCAGTACTCTTGCCTGGAAAATCCCATGGACGGAGGAGCCTGGTAGGCTGCAGTCCATGGGGTGGCTAAGAGTCAGACACAACTGAGCGACTTCACTTTCACTTTTTTGGTTAATTTTATATAATAAATTCTGAAAAATTATGAACATTAATTGTTGTTTTGGCACAATTTGTGAATCTATTTTCTAAAATAGTAATTACCCAATTATAATTTATATAAATTTATCAAATAATATTTTCCCATTGTTTATAATGTTTTCTTTCCCATATATCAAATACTTGACATATGCTACATTCTTATATAAAATATTCTTTTGTGAGCCATTGTTACATAAGAATAATACAACAACAGCATTGTACTTTGCTTTAAAATGAGTTGTAATATGTGCCAAAGATATAATATAGGTTCTTTCACAGTTTCTTTCATTCAGTTCAGTTCAGTCACTCAGTCGTGTCCGACTCTTTATGACCCCATGGACCACAGCATGCCAGGCCTCCCTGTCCATCACCAACTCCCAGAGTTTACCCAAACTCACGCCCATTGAGTTGGTGATGCCATCCAACCATCTCATCCTCTGTCATCCCTTCTCCTGCCTTCAATCGTTCCCAGCATCAGGGTCTTTTCTAAGGAGTTAGCTCTTCGCATCAGGTGGCCAAAGGATTGGAGTTTCAGCTTCAACATCAGTCCTTCCAATGAACACTCAGAACTGATCTCCTTTAGGATGGACTGGTTGGACCTCCTTGCAGTCCTAGGGACTCTCAAAAGTCTTCTCCAACACCACAGTTCAAAAGCATCAATTCTTCAGCACTCAGCTTTCTTTATAGTCCAACTCTCACATCCATACATGACTACTGGGAAAACCATAACCTTGACTAGATGGACCTTTTTTGGCAAAGTAATGTCTCTGCTTTTTAATATGCTGTCTAGGTTGGTCATAACTTTCCTTCCAAGGAGTAAGCATCTTTTAATTTCATGGCTGTAGTCACCATCTGCAGTGATTTTGGAGCCCCCAAAAATAGTTAGCCACTGTATCCACTGTTTTCCCATCTATTTCCCATGAAATGATGGGACCGGATGCCATGATCTTAGTTTTCTGAATGTTGAGCCTTAAGCCAACTTTTTCCCTCTCTTCTTCCACTTTCATCAAGGGGCTCTTTAGTTCTTCTTTGCTTTCTGCCATAAAGGTGGTATCATCTGCATATCTGAGGTTATTGGGAAAACCATAGCCTTGACTAGATGGACCTTTGTTGGCAAAGTAATGTCTCTGCTTTTTAATATGCTGTCTAGGTTGGTCATAACTTTCCTTCCAAGGAGTAAGCATCTTTTAATTTCATGGCTGCAGTCACCATCTGCAGTGATTTTGGAGCCCAAAAAAATAAAGTTAGCCACTGCTTCCGCTGTTTCCCCATCTATTTCCCAGGAAATGATGGGACCGGATGCCATGATCTTAGTTTTCTGAATGTTGAGCCTTAAGCCAACTTTTTCACTCTCTTCTTACACTTTCATCAGGAGGCTCTTTAGTTCTTCTTTGCTTTCTGCCATAAAGGTGGTGTCATCTGCATATCTGAGGTTATTGATGTTTCTCCAGGCAATCTTGATTCCAGCTTGTGCTTCTTCCAGCCAGCATTTCTCATGATGTACTCTGCATAGAAGTTAAATAAGCAGGATGACAATATGCCGCCTTGACGTACTCCTTTTCCCGATTTGAACCAGTCTGTTGTTCCATGTCCACTTCTAACCATTGCTTCCTGACCTACATACAGGTTTCTCAAAAGGCAACTCAGGTGGTCTGGGTCTGGTATTCCCATTTCTTTCTCTGTTTAATTGGCTTTTTACCTTTTCTCAAAAATCAGTAAGGAATATCTGTGTGGGTCAGTTTGTAGGTCTCTATTCTTCTCCACTTATTTATGTCTGTTCCTCTTGATTTCTGTAGTTATGAAATAAGTATCCTTATCAGGTAAACTGATTCCTCCTTCTTTACTCCACTTTTTCAAAATTGTTTTAGTTATTTTAGTTTTTTGCTTTTCCATAAATTTTAGAACACTTCTGTCCATATCTTAAAATTATTTTGGAATTGTGTTCAGTTCAGTTCAGTTTAGTCATTCAGTCATGTCCGACTCTTTGCGACCCCATGAATCGCAGCACGCCAGGCCTCCCTGTCCATCACCAACTCCCAGAGTTCACTCAGACTCACGTCCATCGAGTCAGTGACGCCATCCAGCCATCTCGTCCTTTGTCGTCCCCTTCTCCTCCTGCCCCCAATCCCTCCCAGCATCAGAGTCTTTTCCAATGAGTCAACTCTTCGAGTGAGGTGGCCAAAGTATTGGAGTTTCAGCTTTAGCATCATTCCCTCCAAAGTAATCCCAGGGCTGATCTCCTTCAGAATGGACTGGTTGGATCTCCTTGCAGTCCAAGGGACTCTCAAGAGTCTTCTCCAACACCACAGTTCAAAAGCATCAATTCTTCGGTGCTCAGCTGTCTTCACAGTCCAACTCTCACATCCATACATGACCACAGGAAAAACCATAGCCTTCACTAGACGGACCTTTGTTGGCAAAGTAATGTCTCTGCTTTTGAATATGCTATCTAGGTTGGTCATAACTTTCCTTCCAAGGACTAAGCATCTTTTAATTTCATGGCTGCAATCACCATCTGAAGTGATTTTGGATTCCCCCAAAATAAAGTCTGACACTGTTTCCACTCTTTCCCCATCTATTTCCCATGAAGTGATGGGACTGGATGCCATGATCTTTGTTTTCTGAATGTTGAGCTTCAAGCCAACTTTTTCATTCTCCACTTTCACTTTCATCAAGAGGCTTTTGAGTTCTTCTTCACTTTCTGCCATAAGGGTGGTGTCATCTGCATATCTGAGGTTATTGATGCTTCTCCAGGCAATCTTGATTCCAGCTTATGCTTCTTCCAGCCCAGAGTTTCTCATGATGTACTCTGCATATAAGTTAAATAAGCAGGGTGACAATATACAGCCTTGGCGTACTCCTTTTCCTATTTGGAACCAGTCTGTTGTTCCATGTCTTAACTCTATGTAATTCATCTATGGAAAATCGATATCATTATGTTGAGTCGTCCATTAACTTAGTCTTTTTTGATTTCTTTCATGAGCACTTTATAGTTTTCACCATGTAAATCCCATGCTTGTTTTGGTATATTTAGGCCTACGTATAACATTTTTTGAGCTATTGTAGAAAGAGTATTATATTTTTAATCTGCATTTCCACATGATTGTTTTTTGAGAATATCATATTGAGTGAACTATGTCAGAGAAAGACCAATATATGCTATCATTTATATGGAGTCTAAACAACACAAATTCACCTTTAGTTCAGTCACTCAGTCCTGTCTGACTCCCTGTGACCCCATGGACTACAGCATGTCAGGCTTCCCTGTCCATCACCAACTCTTGGAGCTTGCTGAAACCCATGCCCATTGAATCAGTGATGCCATCCAACCATCTCATCCTCTGTCATCCTCTTCTCCTCCTGCCTTCAGTCTTTCCCAGCATCAGGGTCTTTTCCAATGAATCAGTCCTTCACATCAGGTGGCCAAAGTATTGGAATTTCAGCTTCAGCATCAGTCCTTCCAATAATTATTCAGGACTGATTTCCTTGAGGATTGACTGGGTGGATCTCCTTGCAGTCCAAAAGACTCTCAAGAGTCTTCTCAAACACCGCAGTTCAAAAGCATCAATTCTTTGGTGCTCAGCTTTCTTTATAGTCCAACTCTCACATCCATACATGACTACTGGAAAAACCATAGCTTTGACTAGATGGACTTTTGTTGGCAAAGTAATGTCTCTGCTTTTTAATATGCTGTCTAGGTTGACCAACACAACCTAGACAACAAATTGGGTCAACAGATCTAATTTGGTCAACACAAATTAATCTATGTACAAAACAGAAACAGACTTACAGATATAGAAAACTAAGCTATGCTTACCGAAGGGAAATGGCAGGGGAGAGATAAATTAGGAATATGGGACTAAAAACTAGTGTACGTAAAATAGATGAGCAATTTTGTTATTGTTGTTGTGTAGTGGCTAAGTTGTGTCCAACTCTTTTGCAACCCCATGGACTGTAGCCCACCAGGCTCTTCTGTCCATGGGATTTCCCAGGCAAGAATATTGGAGTGGGTTGACATTTCCTTTTCCAGGGGACCTTCCCAACCCAGGCATCGAACCCAAGTCTCCTGCAATGGGCAATCAGATTCTTTACCACTGAGCCACCTGGGAAGCCAGATGAGCAATAAAGATCTACTCTATAATTCAGTAAACGTGAAAAATAAAGATATACTCTATAACACAGGAAACTATACTTAAAATCTTGTAATAACCTATAATGGAGAGAATAATCTAAAAAAAATATGTAACCAAATCATTTTGCTGTACAACTGAACTAACACAATACTGTTAATCAACCATACTTCAAAAAACAAAGCAAAAAATAAGAAGTAGACATTCTGCAACCCAGAGAAGGGCACTCACAAGAAGCTGACAATGCTGACACCCTGATGTCAGACTTTCAGCATCTAAAACTGTGGGAAATAAATTCCTTCTGTTGATAAGTTACCCAGTCTGTGATACTTTGTGTTAGCAGCCCTAAATTGCTAAGACAACAATTATGTTATCTGTGAATATGTAAAATTTTACTTCTTTCTCTTTCATCTGTTTGCTGTTTATTTCCATTTCTTGCCTTTTAAAATAGCTAGAACTTGCAGTGCTGTGTTAATTAGGAGTGGTAAGAATGAGATCTGTCTGCCTGTTCTCAGCCTCTAGAAATGCTGATTATATTATGCTAGTTGACAAAGGTGTTGAGTTTTTGCGTAGCTTTATTGATTTTTAAGTGAAATCGCTCAGTCGTGTCCAACTCTTTGCGACCCCATGGACAGTAGCCTGCACCAGGCTCCTCTGTTCATGGGATTTTCTAGGCAAGAGTACTGGAGTGGGTTGCCATTTCCTTCTCCAGGGAATCTTCCCGACCCAGGGATTGAACCCAGGTCTCCCACATTGATGGACAGACACTTTACCGTCTGAGCCACCAGGGAAGTCCTGTTGAACTCTCCAAATATAATTGTGCATTTATCAGTTTCCTCCTTCAGTTCTATTGATTTTGCTTCATATATTTTACAGTTCTGTTTTTTTGGTGCAAACATGTTTAAACTGTTATGTCTTGTTGGTAGATTGACATTTTTTTTATTAAATAATATCCTCCCTTGCTTCTGGTAATTTTCTGTGCTCTGAAGTCTGCTTTATCTAATATTAATATAGCTATTCCTGCTTTCTTATGATTTGTGATTACACAATAGCTCTTTTCCCTATCTTTTTACTTTAGTTTGCCTATAATTTGTTTTTATACTGTATATGTTTAAGCTGTATTTTTGAATCTGTCTTGTTATTTATCTATTTTGATCATTTACATTTATTGTAATTATTGACATATTAGACCTTAAATATCTTTGTTTTCTAATTCTTTCCTTTGTTTCTTTCTCTGCTTTCTTTTGCTTTATTTCTTTGCTTTCCTATAGGCTATCAGAAAACTTTTTAGGTCCTTATTTTGATTTATCTATATTGTTTCCTTAGTTAAAAGATGTAGCTTTATTTAAGTGGTTACTCTGTGTATGATGTTACATATAGATAATAGAGTCTATTGGTTTTGTCATTTTCTCAGTTTGTGAGGTGTACAAAATATCTTTGTCTCTGTGTCCCTTTTTCCTACCTATTTATAGCATAGTTGTCTTAAATAATTCTTTTGTCTTCAGAATATGTCTTAAATATTGCATGTATTTAGAATTGTATCAGATCGTACTCCAATTTTTGCATCAATTGTTAAACATAATTTAGAAAATTTATGAAGAGAAGCAAAGTCTTCATTTACCTATAATTTTCCTTACTGTGTGATTTCTTCCTGATTTTCCGTGGTCTTCTTTTATCATTCCTTTTCTGTTTAGAGAACTTACTTTAGTCATTCTTTTAGTTTGGATTTGTTGGGAAAAAAATTCTTAATATTCCCTTATTTTGATTTCCCCTTATTCTTAATGGATATAAAATTATAAAATGAAGTTCTTTAGCGCTTGCAAAGTGTTTGTGCCACTTACTCCTGATCTCTGGTTTATGATGAGAAATCTGTTATCATTGAATTGGCTTTCTCTTATACGTAACATATTGTTTTGTTTTTATTGCTTCCTTTTTTGTTTGTCTTTAATTTTCGAAGTACAAGTGTGTTATAGTGTAGATTTCTTTTGGTTTATTCTATTTGAGGTTTCTTCAGTTTCTTGAATTTGTAAGTTTATAGGTTTAATCAAATTTGGGGTTTCTTTCACTTCTCTGTCCAATTTCCAGTGACATAAACATTAAAAATTTTAATATCCTACAGTATCCTAAGGTTCCACTTCTATGTCTTTCAATCTATTTTGTCTCTGTTGTTCAGATTGCATGATTTCTATTGTTTTGGCTTTCAGTTCACCGATTCTTTCCTTTCTTCTCTCCGTCCTTCTGTTGAGAGCATTAGTTAAATAATTTTATTTTGGTTATTATATTTTTTGCTGTAAAGTTTCTGTTTCATTTTTATTTATATTTTCTATTTCTTTTCTGAGACATTTCACTTTTCCCTTTACTTCAAGTGTGTTTGCTTTTAAAATATCTCTAGGATGGCTACTTTCAATTATTGTAAAATAATTCTTATACCACTGTCACCTTGACGTGGGCATGTATTGATATTTTTGAGTCAATTTTAGATGTTCCTAGTCTTGGTATGATGTGTGATTGTTTATATTGAGGCTTAAAACTTTATGACACCATGGTGATAGGCCCTGGATCTAATGAAAACCTATTTTAGCTGATTTTGTCTGATATGACTCCACCAGGAGAAGGGGACCTCTTCTTTGTCCCTACCAGGTAGGGGCAGAAATTCAGGTTCCACCATTAGGAACAGAAGTTCAAGGTTCCCCATTCAGCCTTTGCTGATATGAAGAGGAAAGTGTTTATCCTTCTGTGAAGTGTGAGATTTCTGGCTCCCCACTAGACCTCCGCTGATACTTTTCAGACTAAAAGGCATAGAAATGCCTCATCACTACTCCCCATGTAGCCACCAGCTACATCATTGGTTGGGGGCGTGAAGGTGATACTCCTTACATGGCAGTGGTGAAGGTCCTGGGCTGAGTGGTCACAAGAGTCCTGACACCTCTGGATTTCCTTCTACATTGTCCCAGCAGAAAGAGAGAGGGATGACTTATCAATACTGAATGGAAGTGAAAGTCCTGATGCCCCCATGGTCCCTACTGACACCATTTACTGGGGGACAGATGATCTTATTAATGCCTAATGGGGTGAAAGTTCTGGCACCCTACTTAGCCATCTCCGATACCACCTTGGTGATCAAGGTGAAGTAGATGGAGTCACCTCTTTGCAGTCTGGCAAAGATGGAAATCTAGGCGGACTGTACTGCCTTTGTTGACATGAATGTGGATGGGGCCACATTTTATTTTTCCTGTGGTGTTAGATTGAATAGGGTTATTGTCTAAAATTGTATGTTGCCTCTTTATTTCCTTTGGTTGAAAGAATAGTTTTTGTTGAAAACTTTTAGTTTTAAAAGATTTATTCATCTGTCTTGCTTCTATTGATGTATCTGGGTTGTTGGCTTCTTAAGCTCCAAGTCTGATATAGATGAGGCAAAAAAAGAAAAGAAAAAGAAAACCACAAGGAACTCAGTCCTAGATGGTCTGCAATCTCTGCTCCACTTTTCAGAGTTTTCTTATGTTTGTTTTATACACTATGTCCAAGATGTTTAGTTGTATTTAGCAGGAGAAATAGGAAAGTATGTCTATTTCATCTTCCCAAAACCAGATGTCTGAAACTTTTAAAGACTTTTTAAAATCCGTAAAGTATAACAGTTTAATATATATATTTTTTTATCATTAGGAGAAAGCTAAATACATATTTTGGTAGTGTAGCAATCCAGTATTACACATGATAACAAGTCTGTCACAGAATTACCTAATCACCAATGAAATAATCTCAGATCTCATTCAGAAATGTCCAATTTCAATTTGGAAATGAGCTAACAAAAAATTGACATCAAGTCCACCATAGAAGGGGTCCAAGGGCTGGAAAGTATGCTGATTAAAGAATCTCATGGGGGTATCATTTATCTTTCTCTATTTTAAAATTGCACTAACGTCCCTAGCCTGATCCAATATGATTTCATTTGGGAGGAGTACAACTGCAAAGATAAAAACCCCAGAGTTTTAAATTTGTTAGTATGTTTTACGTTATTGTTCTTTTACTTAGTTTTTTTTTTTTTTTCTGTGTCCCACTTGGGCTGCTGTAAGAGCGAAGACTTGCTCAACGTTCCTTGGTTTATGTCCTCTGTTTGATGAAACAGTAATTCTTTTTTTTTTTTTTAAGCAACAGCTTGTTGGAGAGGAGCATGATACCTATGAAGACCTCTTCTCCTTTTTATCATTTAGCATATGGATGTGGGCTTGTGGCCTGTGGGGTGTGTACACTGGGGCCAGGGGAGCCAGTGGAGCCAGTGGAAAGCACTGCCTGTGCGTGTGTGTGTCTGGAAGGTCTTTCTCTCTGCTTGGAAGTCAGTACTCAACCATGAGCCTGTGCAGATGACCACTGAAAGGGCCACACCTAACTCTATTCAGGTAGTTTCATGTCATCAGCTGTGGAACAGCGTTATTACCTCATTTCCTGTTTTGTTTTTTTTTTTTTTTTCCTACCTATTTCCATTTACTTACTAAAGAAAACTCTCTTATTTCTGTAATAAAGTATTCCATCCTTAACTAGATAAAAGAATGGGTTTCAATAATTTCTTTAGGAAAAAAATCTGTAGTTCAAGATAAATTCAGTCTTGGAAAGCTCAGACAGGTCAGAATATGAAATATTTTGAGATTGAGAGGCATTCACAACTCTCTCTTATGCACACACACACTTTAGTCTGTCAGATCAGATCAGATCAGATCAGTCGCTCAGTGGTGTCTACTCTTTGCGACCCCATGAATCACAGCACACCAGGCCTCCCTGTCCACTACCAACTCCCGGAGTTCACTCAGACTCACGTCCAAGTCGGTGATGCCATCCAGCCATCTCATCCTCTGGCGTCCCCTTCTCCTCCTGCCCCCAATCCCTCCCAGCATCAGAGTCTTTTCCAATGAGTCAACTCTTCACATGAGGTGGCCAAAGTATTGGAGTTTCAGCTTTAGCATCATTCCTTCCAAAGAAATCCCAGGGCTGATCTCCTTCAGAATGGACTGGTTGGATCTTCTTGCAGTCCAAGGGACTCTCAAGAGTCTTCTCCAACACCACAGTTCAAAAGCATCAATTCTTCGGCGCTCAGCCTTCTTCACGGTCCAACTCTCACATCCATACATGACCACAGGAAAAACCATAGCCTTGACTAGACGAAACTTGGTTGGCAAAGTAATGTCTTTGCTTCTGAATATGCTATCTAGATTGGTCATAACTTTCCTTCCAAGGAGTAAGTGTCAGTCTGTCACATCACATATATTCAACAACATCCCATAGGCAACCTTTCAGATAATTTTTAGAGGCATCCTCCTAGAAATTGTTAACCATTGCCTGTGCTAATTTTCTTTCTTGCTCAAAGCATCAAATGTTTATTTAAATTACAGCCACTTTGAAATGAACACCAGATTTTCGAAACAGTGAACTCTTGAAGTTCTTTTCCATATGTTCAGTATATTTTCGGGAATCATCGGTATTTAAGTTGTCCCCATTGAGAAATCAGTTCCTATGGAGGTAAACATAGGAAAAGTATTTGTATTCCTTTACCATACATCTTGGAGAAGGCAGTGGCACCCCACTCCAGTACTCTTGCCTAGAAAATCCCATGGATGGAGGAGACTGGTGGGCTGCAGTCTGTGCTGCTAAGAATGACAATAAAAAACAGAACAAATCACAATATTTATATATTTGATGCAAGTCATTACTTTACATCTAACTAGTATGCCCCAGTTTCCAGCCGCATAAGAAGACCAGATATTACTTTTGAGTGAAGTTTACTTTCAGAAGTACCAGCAGAGGGGAAGGACACGTAATTTGGACTTTGTTTTAGATATTTTAAGATAACTCCATATGTATTTTAGAAAAGCCACATATGGAAGATACATCTATCAAGATAGAAATGTATGTTATAATTAATAGCTTTTTAAAATTACTCATGTAAGAAATGAAAGAAAAAAAAAGACTAATTGTAAACAACTTTTTTCCTTTCCGCAAACTCTAACTCTAAGCCTGATTAATGGGTCTTTGAATGTGAGGACTCAATGACTCTCTTTTAAGAGTGAGGTTCTGAGGGTCAGGACTCAGCATACACAAGACATCACCCTCTAGCAGTTTCATTCAGATTAGATTTCATACACTGTTTCAACTTTGCAATAATCACTGGAGTCAGGCACTTAGATTTTCTCTTGTGTGGATACTGAAATTGTTGATTAGAGTATAACCTGAGATAGAGAAATTATTAGAGAAATGAGTATCTGTTCTTTCAGCAGGCATTTTGGGAAATAGAGCACAAGATCAGTGATGCTAATTGTTAATAAAGCACATAGCTAGGCTGAACTGGTGTTACTATTGGTTTCTTCATATAGCTTATGAGATATTAACATCCATTTCTTTACTCCTAGAAAGGAAAATGGAAATATGCTCTTCTTATACATAAAGCTGACAGATGCCTTGCCCACCAAAGATTCAAATTCAATTCTTATTTAGCTTGTGTCTTGAGAGGAAAAGGCAGAAAGAGATGAAAGGCCTAAATTAACCCAAAAAAGCCAGTCCCATTATATAGCACATTGTGGCAAGTATCTGTTTATATGCCTTAAAATAATTTCTCAGCCTGTAAATTTAGTAATATGTTAATAATTAAATGTCAGACAATTTGTAAGTTATGGAAGATAATAAAAATAGCTTAGTAATGTAATCATATAAAACTTTCCATTTTCAAAAGTGCTTTTATATGTATAATCTCTTTTGTTCCTTATAATAGCCTACTAGAGAGATAAGGAAAATGTCATTTTGTTCATCTTTCAAAGGAAATTAATATTCATAAGGTGATTGACACAAATCATAAAACAGAATCAGTCTGGTAACCAGGCTTTCTGTTTCCTACTGGCAGTATTTTAAATGACAGGTTACTTCTCAATTTCAAAATAAAATTGTTTAAGGCTAAGTTCCCTAGAAGCAGAATATTTAAAAACAATTATTTTGTAGATGACTTACTGAGGGTGTATTCTCAGGAGAATCTTCTAGGGTGGTGAGGAAAGCAGAGTAGAGCAGGGGAAGAAGCAAGGAAAAGATAGGGACTCAGGAGAAGTCTAGCCTCAGCCTGATCCTGAGATTTTGTGTGAATTGTACCTGAGGTTTCCCACTGAAAGTCTTCCCTGGTGGCACAGTGGTAAATCATCTGCCTGCCATCCAGGAGATGTGGCAGAAACTGTGGGTTTAATCCCTGGGTCAGGAAGATCCACTGGAGAAGATAATGGCAACCCACTCCAGTAATTTTACCTGGGAAAGGCCATGGATAGACAAGCGTGGCAGGCTGTAGTCCTTAGGGTCTAATATCTGTTATTAAAATTTGCTAATACAAATTTGTCGGTAAGGAAGGGAACTTGATGTGAAGATGTTTTTAAGAAAAGAAAATGTAAATAAATTGTTCAGTCACTAATCCATGTCTCTTTGCAACCCCATGGACTGCAGCACACCAGCCTTCCTTGTCCTTCACTATCTCCCAGAGTAGGCTCAAACTCATGTCCATTAAGTCAGTGATGCCATCCAACCACCTCACCCTCTGTTTCCCTATTTTCCTACTGCCTTCAATCTTTCCCAGAATTGGGGTCTTTTCCAATGAGTCAGCTCTTCACATCAGGTGGCCAAAGTATTGGAGCCTCAGCTTTAACATAAGTCTTTCCTATGAATACTCAGAGTTGATCTCCTTTAGAATTGACTGATTTTATCTCCATGTTGTCCAAGGGACTCTCAAGAGTCTTCTCCAGCACTACAATTTGAAAGCATCAGTTCTTTGGTGCCCAGCCTTCTTCATGGTCCAACTCTCATATAAACACATGACTGTTGGAAAAACCATAGCTTTGACTATACAGACCTTTTATGGAAAATTGATGTCTCTGCTTTTTAATGTACTGTCTAGGTTTGTTGTAGCTTGCCTTCCAAGAAACAAGCATAGATAAACTCTACTGAAAATAATTGGGTATTCCCAAGCGGCTCCCCTGGCTCCCTAGGTAAAGAATCCGCCTGCCAAGCTGGAGATGTGGGTTTGATCCCTGGATTGGGAAGATCTCCTGGAAAAGGAAATGACATCCCTTCCCAATATTCTTGCCTAGAAAATTCCCATGGATAGAGGAGCCTGGTGGACTATAGTCAATAGGGTCGCAGAGATCCAGATATGACTTAGCAACTGAGCATACATACATTTCCCACTGAAGGTAAGACAGCTGTTGTACTGCCTTCTCCTCTCAAGCATTCACTAGCTGTGGACACGCCTGAGAGTGGGATGTGATGGGTGGGGCAAGTCTCCCAGGCATAGTCATGGGTGATGACTCCCAAAGTAAACTAAGGACCGTGCTCTGAAGAGGTGTGCACATGAGAAGCAACAGGTGGGGAGGGAGCCCCAGACCACTGATGCACACAAGAGAATCTGCTACAGAAAACCAATTACGATTATTCTTTGAGAATTATTTCATTTTTCCATTCATTTTGTGTATCATTTGAAACATACACTGAAGTAGAGAGAAAAGCATAATGAACTCCTATGTACTTATACCCACATAAGTAATGATCAACATATGGCTTATATTATTTTCTATGTGAACATTGTTTTGAAATATAGTGCCTGTTATTCTGTGTCCAGGACACCAATGTACATAGCATATTTTAAATAATTATTTTTGATTGGAATGTTATTAAGGAACAATTTAGTGTGCTACATTGGAACTAGGATATATGATGTATGTGTTTCAGTCTTGGTTCTGTGAAGTTAGGGAACTGGACAGATTACCCACGATGATTCTTCATAGCTCAAACACTTGATAGTTTCCTAACCAAAGGTAGCATAGAATAAATTGCTTATATTCTCAAATGCATTCAGAAGTGTTGCATTAGTCCTCCACTGACTCTTGAACCCAAGACAAACTCCCACATACAGCTTGTGCAGAGTGCCCTTCTGCAGACCACCACAGGAATGATGGGCATGCCAGCTGGAGCAAAAGGGCAGGGGGTCTTAGCAGATTCCTGTTGTTCGTAGGATGAAGTCCACACTCTTCAGTGGGATGTGAGGGTCTACACAACCCCACCACCGCATCTCTTTCCTGCTTCTCTTTCCTTAAGTCTCCCACATCTGCGCTGTGTGCCTGGCATACTAAACTGCTACTCCTAAGTCAACATGCCCTTTGGTGTGATTCTGGGCTTTTCAACTTTTTATTTCTCTGCCTATACTCAGAGTCTCCACATTTCTGTGTGGAAAAACTAGTAATGGTACAAAATATCATCCAGCCTCAGAAATATTTTTTACCACCATTATTTCCTCTTTCTATACCTTCTTTTTCCTTCTTTTCCTCTTCTTTCCACTCTCTCCCCATCGTTTCCTAGGCAAAAAGTGGTTTCTTTATATCCAGTTAATAATCTATGTGGCTAGAAATATCTAGGCAGTGCCTCATTGCCTTGTTTACATTTGTGTGAATCTGAAACCTAAAAAATGGTGGCCAATAAATTATTGTTAAAAATGAACAAGTGAATGTAGCTCCCACCTTTGATTTCCTTGACATTTAAAACATATGTTTACTATGTACTTTTTGGTGATTATTTGCTTCCATGCCTGTTTTACCTATTGTGATGAGTAATTTTATGTTTCAACTTTACTGGGCTAAGGGATGTCCAGATACCTGGAAAACATTATTTCTAGGTGTGTCTGTGAAGATGTTTATAGAAGAAATTAGCATTTGAAACCATAGACTGAGTGCAGAAGATCACGCTCACCAATGTAGGTGGGCATCATCCAGTCCGTTGAGAACTGGCTTAGGCTAAGCCTTAGGCTATTGAACTCAGGTTGAATTACACGACCAGCTCTCCTGCTTCTTCAGTTTACAAATGGAACATTGACAGAGAAACTAATGTCTCAGTCTCCACAATCACATGAGCCAATGCTCATAATAAAGCTTCTGTATGCATATGATCTGCACAGTGGAAAATCCACATGTAGCTTTACAGATGGCCCTCCGTATACACAGTTCTGTATCCACAGATTCAGCCAACCACAGGTCATGTAGTACTAAAGTATAGACTTATTTTTTTTAATTTGCTCACCAGTAAAGCTGCATTAATTCAGTGTTGCTCAAGGACCACCTGTATATCACATTAGTTCCATGTCTATGAAGAATCCTAATATACCTATTGTCTTAATTTGTGTTTTCCAGAAACAGATACTGCATTAAGGATTCTAGAACAAGTAGCTTTTTTGTGGCATGATAGCAGGAAAGATGAATAGGGGAGAGGAGACATGAGATAGCAAAGGAAAAACCAACACTGAGGGCAGTTAGAGCTTCAATCTGGTGAGAACTATGGAGTCTGTAGAACATGGATTACAGTGCTATCCCATCTGCATTGATTGGTTTGGGACTGCTTTGGAGAAGCATTAATTTCCAGCATGTTGGCCTACTGCACATAGGCAGAGCAGGATTTGATGGCCAGGAAAAACCCTCTGATAAGGAGATTCAAGTGCTGGCTGCTAGAGGTTAGTCAAGCATGGAGGAAACAGTAGCATCAAGGGCATCAGGTGTGACAGTGAGAGCATCTGTTTTACTTATGCATTGTGGGAGTTGCTGGATTTTAATCCAGATCTATTTTGCTTTTGTCTTATGCTTATGCTTTGTCTTATGCTGTCATACCACAGGGCACCAAAATAAATGCTGTTAAATGAATGAATAAATTGATAAGTGAATGGTATGGTGAACAGCTCTACTAAGTTACAAACATGGTAAATCTCACCAGGTTTCTGGATCCAGTGAGGAAACCTCAGACCAACAACACTGTCCTGAAACATGTTACTCTCCCATTCCGATAGATTTTAAGACCCTCAAGCTGAGTCCTTTCCAATGCATATGTACCACTCAAATGCTACCCCTGCTGTTTGTGGTTATTCTACTCTCCAATTGTGGCTTGTTAGCTGAAACCATAAAACATAATCATAAGAGACCTTGATATTGGTACCCTAACACATTCCAAAATTTTTTCCAAGCCCATTTTCCATTATGTTGCCAATGTGTGGTTATTTTGTATGGAATGTAATCCATATGGCTCATTTACATTTACCTCTCTGAATACTGCTTTATAAAATAAGTTAATGTCCTGAGGAGGATTTTCAAAGATATTTTAATTTGAATAAATTTCTCTTTGCCTTGGCGATAACTTGACCCAGAAAAATGAAGTTGATTTTGTGTATTGTGAGTATCAAAAGGTTTTAGGATTGAGATAGGTATGCATTTAACACAACCCAGATTTTGCCATCAGTGCTATATAAGGCAATGGGGAGCTTTGCTCACAGTTACTATATTTGGAGAATGAGTGATTTTAATGATTTGGTGTTAAAAGTTTTTGACTAGGAAAAAAATGCATTGTAGCAAATCTTTTACTTAAAATGAAAGATATGTGAGTTTGGTTTCTTTGAGATTTTTTGGTATAAAATGATTTTATAGCATATGCTGAAAATATTAAACAAAACCGTCCATGGATGTTGAAAAAGTAGAGGGCAAAACAAAAAGCTTGCCTTCAATTTTATGTCTTATGTTGAATTTTATTAGCATATATATCTTCAGAAACATATAAAAGGTGTTTTTGTACATGCTCACATGCACACACATACATATATACAGGGGAGAAACTTGTACTTGATTTTACTTGTGAATTTATTGCTGCTGTAGGCCAAGACACACTGTTGTATTGTGAAGCTGATATGCTTAGTAACAAACGCCATGCGCGTGCTTAGTCACTTTAGTTGTATCTGGCTCTTCTCGACCTCATGGACTGTAGCCCACCAGGCTCCTCTGTGCATGGGATTTTCCAGGCAAGAATGCTGGAGTGGGTAGCCATTTCTTCCTCCAGGGGCTCTTCCTGACTCAGGGTCTGAACCCAAGTGTTCTGCATCTCCTGCATTGTAGGCAAACTCTTTACCACTGAGCCACCAGGGAAGCCCTGGTAACATCACAGGTAACACACCTCTTTTATTTGTCTGAAATCTGTGAGAGTTGAAGATTTTATGTTAAAATTTATCTCCTACCACTTTCTTATGAAAAAAATTTCAAATATATAGAAAACCTAAATTTACAGTGAATGCCATATGGCCATCACCTAGATCATAGCATTAACATTTTACTGTACTTGATTTATCACATAACTATACATCTCTAACCTTTCCATTAATCTTCAAGTTTTTAATGATTCATTTAAACAAAAATTGCAAATCTCAGTAATTCTTAAATACTTCAACATAATAGATTTCATGATAGATTAACTTTGAATGTTTTGGAAGATTAATAATGAATATAATTTTAATACTATTGCATTTTATTGCCTTTCATAGTTTGCAAAATAAAATAAAAATTTTATGAAACTCACAATAAACATTTTATGTTCCTATTTTTAGAAAATAATGGAAAAGAATATAGCATTTGTCATAGTTTATAAAACTAATAGTAATAGTTCCTATAGATCACAAAGGTATGTCTCATGCCTCCCAATCCAATCTGTTGCCAAATATACTAGTCGTTTCTGACTCTTTGCGACCCCATGGACTATAGCCCACCAGTCTCTTCTGTCAAGGAATTCTCCAGGCAAGAATATTGGAGTGGTTAGCCATTTCTTTCTCCAGGGGAATCTTCCCGACCCAGGGATCAAACTTGAGTCTTCTGCATTGCAGTCAGATTCTTTACCATCTGAGCCACCAGGGAAGCCCAAGATTGAGGTATTTATGCTAAAGATACATGGGCAATTTTGTTTAAATAGGTAGATATTCTTAGACAATACTATGATATTTTTTAAGATTCACTTAAGAAATTAAGATTCACTAATTCTTTCTAAGATTTCTTAAGGCTTTTTTCTTTTGTTTCTTTTTCCAAAAACTTCCATTACCCATTCTTTTAGGGCAGGTCTTCTGGTGACAAATTCTCTGAGTGTTCCTTCATCTGAGAATTTCTTGATGAAAAATCCTTCATTCCTGAAGGATATTTTGCTAGATGTGGAAATCTGGGTTAACAGTTCTTTCAGCACTTGAAATGTAGTGTCACTTCCTTCTGGCCTCTTTTGTTTCTGATTAGAAACTTGTTTTCATCCTAATTATTTTTCTACTTCTGAACTACAATTCCATACTCTTTCTTTTCTTCTTCTAGGACTATAAAGCCATGGATATTCAGTCTTTTGTTTTAGTTCTATGAGTCCCTAAAGCTCTATTTATCTTTTCTGCTCTATCTTCTGTTGTTCAAATTGGATGAATTCTATTGTTCTGCTATCAAGTTCATTGATTTTCTTCTGTCACTCCATTCTGCTATTGAGCCCATTCTTTTTAATTTAAGGATTTTTTTTCTAAAATTTCAATTTTTTTAATTAATTTATTTTAATTGGAGGCTAATTAATTTACAATATTGTATTGGTTTTGCCATACATCAACATGAATCCACCACGGGTGTACACATGTTCCCAATCCTGAACCCCGCTCCCACCTCCCTCCCCATACCATCCCTCTGGGTCATCCCAGTGCACCAGCCCCGAGCATCCTGTATCGAACTTGGACTGGTGATTCATTTATTATATGATATTATACATGTTTCAATGCCATTCTCCCAAATCATCCCACCCTCTCCCTCTCCCACAGAGTCCAAAAGACTGTTGTAAACATCTGTGTCTTTTTTGCTGTCTCGCTTACAGGGTTTTCATACTGTTCATGAAAAGAGGTGGCAAGAATACACAGAAGAACTGTACAAAAAAGATCTTCACGACCCAGATAATCACGATGGTGTGATCACTGACCTAGAGCCAGACATCCTGGAATGTGAAGTCAAGTGGGCCTTAGAAAGCATCACTACGAACAAAGCTAGTGGAGGTGAAGGAATTCCAGTTGAGCTATTCCAAATCCTGAAAGATGATGCTGTGAAAGTGCTGCACTCAATATGCCAACAAATTTGGAAAACTCAGCAGTGGCCACAGGGCTGGAAGAGGTCAGTTTTCATTCCCATCCCAAAGAAAGGCAATGCCAAAGAGTGCTCAAACTACCGCACAATTGCACTCATCTCACACACTAGTAAAGTAATGCTCAAAATTCTCCAAGCCAGGCTTCAGCAATGTGTGAACCGTGAACTTCCTGATGTTCAAGCTGGTTTTAGAAAAGGCAGAGGAACCAGAGATCAAATTGCCAACATCCACTGGATTATGAAAATAGCAAGAGAGTTCCAGAAAAACATCTATTTCTGCTTTATTGACTATGCCAAAGCCTTTGACTGTGTGGATCACAATAAACTGTGGAAAATTCTGAAAGAGATGGGAATACCAGAACACCTAATCTGCCTCTTGAGAAACCTGTATGCAGGTCAGGAAGCAACAGTTAGAACTGGACATGGAACAGACTGGTTTCAAATAGGAAAAGGAGTTCGTCAAAGCTGTATATTGTCACCCTGTTTATTTAACTTATATGCAGAGTACATCATGAGAAACACTGGACTGGAAGAAACACAAGCTGGAATCAAGATTGCCAGGAGAAATATCAATAACCTCAGATATGCAGATGACACCACCCTTATGGCAGAAAGTGAAGAGGAACTAAAAAGCCTCTTGATGAAAGTGAAAGTGGAGAGTGAAAAAGTTGGCTTAAAGTTCAACATTCAGAAAACGAAGATCATGGCATCCGGTCCCACCACTTCATGGAAAATAGATGGGGAAACAGTGGAAACAGTGTCAGGCTTTATTTTGGGGGGCTCCAAAATTGCTGCAGATGGTGAATGCAGCCATGAAATTAAAAGACGCTTACTCCTTTGAAGGAAAGTTATGACCAACCTAGATAGCATATTCAAAAGCAGAGCCATTACTTTGCCAACAAATGTTCGTCTAGTCAAGGCTATGGTTTTTCCTGTGGTCATTTATGGATGTGAGAGTTGGACTGTGAAGAAGGCTGAGCGCCGAAGAATTGATGCTTTTGAACTGTGGTGTTGGAGAAGACTCTTGAGAGTCGCTTGGACTGCAAGGAGATCCAACCAGTCCATTCTGAAGGAGATCAGCCCTGGGATTTCTTTGGAAGGAATGATGCTAAAGCTGAAACTCCAGTACTTTGGCCACCTCATGTGAAGAGTTGACTCATTGGAAAAGACTCTGATGCTGGGAGGGATTGGGAGCAGGAGGAGAAGGGGACGCCAGAGGATGAGATGGCTGGATGGCATCACCGACTCAGTGGATGTGAGTCTGAGTGAACTCTGGGAGTTGGTGATGGACAGGGAGGCCTGGAGTGCTGCGATTCATGGGGTCGCAAAGAATCGGACACAACTGAGTGACTGATCTGATCTGATCTGATACAGGGTTATTGTTACCATCTTTCTAAATTCCATATAAAATTTCAATTTGATTCTTTTTTTGTATTTTCATTTTTGCTAAGATTTTTCTATTATTTCACTTCCTTCAAATGTTTCCTTAGTTGCTCATGAAAGCATTTTTATGATGGATACTTTAAAATCTGCTAGTTAATTCTAATGTTTGTATCATCTCGGTTTTGTTATACCAGAAACCGAGATGATACAAACATCTTTTCTATTATCTTTTCACATTCAAATTGATATTTTTCTGGTCTTGGTATGTTGAGTGATCATATATATGTGTGTGTGTGTGTGTGTGTGTGTGTGTGCATATATATATAATAAGACAGGAGATTTTGGATTTTATTAAATATCTCATATTACATTGGAGGGAAAGTGTATACTGTCGTGTTACTTCCAAGGGGGTAGTAATTGATTTCCCTGCCTTGGTCTCTGTTGGTACCCCAGTGGGTGAGGAGGCCTCATTACAGCTGAGCTTTGATGAGAGTTCAGGCTCTCTGTTAGGTTTCTAATGACACCACTTTGATTGTAAAGGGAAATTCCTGGTTATTATACCCCATATATCTTCCACTAACTCTGTGGTCAGGGAGAACTTACTCTTACTGAAAGGTAAGCAAAGTTTTCCTGTTTCTCACTTGGCTGCCTCTGATATTCTCCTTGCAGGAGGGAGAGAAAGTGCTATCTTGTTACTTCTGGATGGAGGTAGTTGGCTCCACTCTGAGTTCTGTACTGCCACTGCCAGTGGGGAGTCCTCATTATTCCCCAGTGGAAATTAAAATCCCATCTTCTCATGTCTGTCTTCCTTGATATTACACCTCTGACATCAGCTTGGTGGGAGGGAAGTATTCCATGTTACAGTCAGGGCAATGGTGGAACTTGAATCTCCTTATTTGGCCTTCGCTGACATGGAAATATAACCACTTCTCTGTGTTATTTCATTAGAGTACAGCAGTTATAGTCTAAAAGTTTTCTATCTTACTAGAATGCCCTTTTCCTGGCCCTATGTCTAAAAGAGCAGGCTTTCCTGAGGCTATTTATTATTATTATTATTATCATTTTCTGAACCATTGGTTGGCATTGTCATGTTACTTGCTTCCTCAGTGCCCAATCTCTCTATAAATTAAAACCATGGAATACACCACTGCGTCTTTTCTTGGATGTTGGGTATCCTAGCTAATCGGCCTTCAGAGTGCTCTTATGTTTGTCTCACTTACAGTGTCATTGGTATTTAGCTATACTTAGCAGGGAAAATAAGATGTCTACCACACTTTACTGGAACTCAAGTTTGTTTTAAGAGAAACATAGAAAGAAAAAAAAAAAGGAAAAAGTATCTTCTAAAGAGACCAGGCAGATCATCTCTGTTAATATTAATCAAACTTGTAAAACTTGTGCATAAAATGGTTAGAAAAGACAGATGGAGGAGAAAGCTATAAATAATAATTAGAAATCTACTGGGCTTCATGTCTAGTCTCATTTAAGAAAAGTAACCAATATGAACAGATTTTGTTTTAGTATATGTATATGTTAAGGAAAATGATGTAAACCAGAATATGTCAATATAAAACTAAATATAAATATTACTTTCTAGTATTTTTTAGAAGGGATAATGTTATTCTCAGAGATATATATCTTTCCTGTGCTCAGTGTATCTTAGGAACAAGTCATGAATACACTGATTCCTTTAGGAGCAAATGTATTCTATCATAGAGCTGCACATTTTCCCCATTGTCTAAAATCTCTTGGGCATTTTTGGTCATAAATAATGTCAACTATTCAAATAACATCATTTTGTTGTCATATCTACAATATTTTGGTAGCAGTGGATTTTGTTGGTCAGAAGGCCCATACTATTTTAATTTTGATAGATATTTCCTAAAAATTTGTCCCAGTTTATGCTTCCATTAATAGTATATGGAAATATCCCTCCCACAACTCCAACTGTCATTATCAGTAAACATAATCTATTTTAAGTTATTATATATGTATATGTATACTCATAAATGGCTGAAAATCACATATTATTGCAATTTTTTTAAACTTGCATTTAATTAAGGTTTAGTCTGCATCTTTTTTCAGTGTTTAACCACTTGTAGCTATTCATCTGTAAACTACTTATTGAACCATTTTTAAAATGAGCTCTTAATCTTATTTATTCTCAAGAATTCTTTTTCACAAGAGACTATCTTTTCTTTTGATTTTATTTATGACATTTTTGTTAAATAGAATGTTAGCTTTTTGATTCCTAGTCATATGTGAAGGTCTCATACTTCATAGCTTGTGGGTTTTATTGATTTTCTTCAAATGTCTGAGATTTTGATTGAAATCATACTGAATCTTTAGGTCAATTTGCAGATATGACATCTTCCAGTATTGAATTTTGTATATTATGTATCTTTGCATTTTAAAATTTTTATTTCCTATCAATCATATGTTGTAAATTTTAGCAATATTATACATCTTTCCTTAGATTTATTCCAATGAACGAGGTTTTACAAAATATTGTAAATGTTATTTCTAAAATGTAGTTTTTGGATACCTTTTTGCTGCACGTAGAAATAGGATTGGATTTTGCTTGCTGACCTTGCACTCAGGTTTTTATGGAATTCACTTATTAATCTGCATATTCTGCTTTCACAGGTTTTGAGTTTTCTGTGTTTAAAAACATACCAAGTGCAAATAATACTGATCTTATTTCTTCTTCAGTCGTCATATCTTTCAGTTTTTTATTGCACTGCAAGTCTGCCGTGCAACATCAAATGGAAGCGTTGATGTGGTACATCCTTGTCCCTTTCCTGATTCCACAGAGGACGTGTTCAATAACTTACCAATAAGTATAATGCATGCTGCAGTGTTTTTCACTTGTAGATATTCTTTTTCAGATAACGAACAGTCCCTTTTTTTTAGTTGATCTGAGTTTTTATCATGAATGGATATTGTCTTTTGTCAAATTCCACATCTGCATTTCTGAAAAAAATATATTTTTCCTTTGTTGTGTGTGTTAATGTGGCAAATTGCATTGATTTATTTTCATATGTTAGACCATCTTTGCATTCATGGAATAATAATCATCCTTACTGGCGATTTTTTTAGTGTTTGGGTATCTCAGTCATATCAACTTCAGAGATGATTTGTAAGTGTTTATTCATTTCCCAAAGCTTCTAAAGGAAGCTTTCATTATCAAAGCTAACTAGACCTGGGATTTTCTTTTTAGAACAAATGTAGATAATGAATTTAATTCTTTAATATGTTTGTGTCCTTTAATATGTTTTTCCTTGTCTTGGCTATAGGAAATTTTATTTTTCAAGGAATTTATCCATTTTCCCTACATTTTCATATAGATTTCCATAAAATTTTTCATTATATTCCATTGTGGGCATTTTTTTTTTTGGCAGTTAATGGGATCTCTAGTGATTTTTTTTTAATAGAAAGCATATTTTTGTCTATTAATGCATTCTTGATAGATGTCACAGATAGGATTATTACTACATTATAAAGTAAACTTTCCTTTTTGATTCTTGTCTTACCTGGGTGAACCTCAGTAAGCTTCCTGACAATCAATATTCCAGTAGCCATTCATAATGGGAGTCTCTTTTACAGGCTATAATTAAATTTTAATATAATCTATTGCCCATTGTATAACATGACACTACGAAATCAATAGGACCATTTGAAATAAATGCCTATTTAATCAGTGTTTTTTTTTTATTTGACAATTGTTTTGCTTCCACAAACATGCATAGGTAATACTTTGTTCATGTATTGAGTAACTTCATGGAAAAATAAAATTTTTGTTTGTTTTTCTAAGTGAAATTTATTAAACTTTGATAAAGCTTCAAAGTACATTTATTTAACTGTAGAAAATATCAACATTGCAGAGTTTCTACTTATTGCTCATTGTTCTTTTAAAAGTATTTTCTTTCATCCTTCTGGCCATTAAACCATGACAGACATATCTTCTATGACTTTAGTGAGCTTTATTTATTATAAAGACACTTTATAACGAGCCATTTAGGATAAGCCAAAGACTTCTGCAACCAAATTCCTAATCAGTCAAGCTATTATTTAAATGTTGCTATAGTGTTTGTATTTTTCTGAATTCTGAGTGAGAAAAAAAAATGTTGGGTGTTATACTTTTTCCAATGATCTTTATTATTATTATTATCAGCTATATTCCCTGTGTTATACAACACATACTTTTAGCTTATTTATTTTATATATAGTATAAAATGATAGTCTATATTATTATACTGATGAAAAATCTGATATCTAAAACAGTTAGAAGATAATGATATTGTTGTTTAGTTGCTAAGTCATGTCTGACTCTTTGTGACCCCATAGACTGCAGGACACCAGGCTTCCCCGTCCTTCACTATCTCCCGGAAGTTGATCAAATTCACATTCACTGAGTTGGTGATGCCATCCAACTATTTCATCCTCTATTGTCCCTTCTCCTCCTACCCTCAATCTTCCCAGCATCAGAGTCTTTTCCAATGAGTCAGCTCTTTGCATCAGGTGGCCAAAGTATTTGAGCTTCAGCATCAGTCTCTTCCAAGAATATTCAGGGTTGATTTCCTTTAGGAGTTTCTGGTTTGATCTTCTTGCTGTCCAAGGGCTCTCAAGAGTCTTCTCCAGCACTGTAATTCAGAAACATCAATTCTTCAGCACTCAGCTTTCTTTATGGTCCAGTTTTCATATACATACATCATTACTGGAAAAGCCATAGCTTTGACTACACAAGTCTTTTTGGCAGTGATGTTTGAGTCTGGGGTTGATTAGAATCTTGAAAAAATATCTTTGACCCTTTTAATAAATCATTTAAGAAATGCCATGACCACATCTGTGCCTACCTGATACTGCTGCTGCTGCTAAGTCACTTCAGTCCTGTCCGACTCTGTGCGACCCCAGAGACGGCAGCCCACCAGGCTCCCCCGTCCCTGGGATTCTCCAGGCAAGAACGCTGGAGTGGGTTGCCATTTCCTTCTCCAGTGCATGAAAGTGAAAAATGAAAGTGAAGTCGTTCAGTTGTGTCTGACTCTTAGCGACCCCATGGACTGCAGCCCACCAGGCTCCTCTGTCCATGGTATTTTCCAGGCAAGAGTACTGGAGTGGGGTGCCATCGCCTTCTCCGATACTAGAATAATCTATTAAAATACAAAAAAGTGTCCTTACTTGCTCAGTACAAACTGGCAACATATTAACAAAAATGATGTTTAAATTCATTGTTTTGTTTAAAATATTGAGAGAACAAGTTATGTCTAAACAAATGTTGCTAACACCTGGTTAAAAACTGAAGGAAATGATTGAAGTGAAGTGAAATGAAAGTTGCTCAGTCGTATCCAAGTCTTGGAATTCTCTAGGCCAGAACACTGGAGTATGTAGCCATCCCTTCTCTAGGGGATCTTCCCAACCTGGGGATCAAATCCAGGTCTCCCACATGGCAGGCAGATTCTTTACCAGCTGAGCCATAAGGGAATCCCAAGAGTACAGGAGAGGGTAGCCTATCCCTTCTCCAGTGGATTTTCAATTCAGTTCAGTTCAGTTGCTCAGTCGTGTCTGACTCTTTGTGATCCCATGAACGCCAGGCCTCCCTGTCCATCACAAACTCCTGGAGTCCACCCAAACCTGTGTCCATTGAGTCGGTGATGCCATCCAGCCATCTCATCCTCTGTTGTCCCCTTCTCCTCCTGCCCTCAATCTTTCCCAGCATCAGGGTCTTTTCAAATGAGTCAGCTCTTCACATGAGGTGGTCAAAGTATTGGAGTTTCAACTTCAGCATCAGTCCTTCAAATGAACACCCAGGACTGATCTCCTTTAGGATGGACTGGTTGGATCTCCTTGCAGTCCAAGGGACCCTCAAGAGTCTTTTCCAACACCACAGTTCAAAAGCATCAACTCTTCTGTGCTCAGCTCTTTTTATAGTCCAACTCTCACATCCATACATGACCACTGGAAAAACCATAGCCTTGACTAGATGAACTTTTGTTGGCAAAGTAACATCTCTGCTTTTTAATATGCTGTCTAGATTGGTCATAATTTTCCTTCCAACGAGTAAGCGTCTTTTAATTTCATGATTGTCATGACCCAGAAATCGAACCAGTGTCTCCTGCATTGCAGGAGGATTCTTTACCAACTGAGCCATCTAGGAAGGAAATGACTAGGCAAATAGTAAGTTAGTCATTTTTTTATACTTTAAATAACAGTTTGGATGATTTTTGCTTTGTATTACTAAACAGAGTAATTATTATGGACCTGAGATCAAAGGCTCTTTTCAGAGCTACTGCAATTCATTTTTACCCTGGAGAAGAGTCAGGATGACTAGGAGAAATCAATGACAGTTAACACCAGATTATGAAAACAAAAGAGGAGTCTACGTAGAGTTCAATGGTAGCATGAAATGTGAAAAATAGATAAGGATACTTCAGATTTAGAAATATGTAAACTTTTAAATGCAAATGCAGAGTTTATGAGAACTCTATCTTGAACTCACTGCTCAGTGAATTTTTTCTTGGCCTTTAGATAGAAGATAAATAAGAGTTAATTGAAGACATTAAGTAAAACTGATATAAGCATGATTCCTTTGACATGTCAGATAAAAAAAATGATTACATCACAGTATGAACATGTAATCTCATCTCCAGAGCAATATTACATAGAAACTTTATAAAAAATACTCTATTTCTAAAACACAGAATTTCTATCCTGTGAAATTGAGATGATGGCATAAACTTTATGAAAGATAGCAGTCTTACCTACTATAGTTTTGTCCAAGACCCGAGAGCTGTGACATGTCGAAGAGGCTTTAATGTCCATCACTCTAAATCTTTGTTGTGTCGAGACAAAAACCGAGGAGCATACACTCGCCTGACAGTTTCAAAGTCACTTTTGGACATTAAATATTTGAGGAATAGAAACTGTCTTACATTTTGAAGTTAGGGTTTAAAAATTTGTAAAACACAAGATCTGTTAGCAAGGATATGGGCATCTTGAGCCTATGTATTGTTGGTGTAAGTATATAATAGTACAATCACTTTGGATATCTGTCTGGCAGTTTCTAATAAACTTTAACACACTTTCCCTCTCATCCAACAATCTACTCCTTATATATAGAATGACACATAGTAAAATTAAAAAAAAATACTATGCTAGATGAAGAAACCTGAAATAAAGTGAATATTCTGTATGATTCCATTTTTATGAAGTTTAGAATCAGAAAAAATAGTAAATAATTGTTGAAATTCAGAGTGGTTACTAATGGATTAACTTGAAAGAGCATGAAATAATTACTCTGGTGATAGAAAAGTCCTACTTTGCAGCACAGATTTTAGAATTTGTCAGTATTTTCAGTGCAGTCAAATTTCCAATGTGTCATTACTGAAGCAAAGCTGGAGAGAGATGTACACATATTGGAAGGACTGATGTTGAAGCTGAAACTCCAATCCTTTGGCCACCTGATGCGAAGAGCTGACTCATTGGAAAAGACCCTGATGCTGGGAAAGATTGAAGGCGGGAGGAGAAGGGGACGACAGAGGATGAGATGATTGGATGGCGTCACCGACTCAATGGACATGAGTTTGAGTAAACTCCAGGAGATGGTGATGGACAGGGAAGCCTGGCATGCTGCAGTCCTTGGGGTCATGAAGAGTTAGACATGACTGAGCGACTGAACTGAACTGAACTGTGAGCCAGTAGGAGTAGGCCTTGGTTCATCACTGGTTGCCAGGTGTATACATTTTTAGAAATCCATCAAGCTGCACACTGAAAATCTGTTACTGTATTTAAATAATATCTCAAAATTCTAAAAACTTTTAAAAAGAAAAAACACATAGAAAATTCTTCTGGCCCCTTTTAGTAATCTGAAATCTGACAGTGAAAGGTCACTTATTAACAGTGACATTTCTAAGACACATTGATGAAGCATCTAAGTTTGTTAAATTATTTTTAGTGAGTCATAAAGATGAGTAAGCCTTGGTCCTTATCCCCCAGGAGCAATTAGAGAAATAGAAGAAATACACTGAGTAGTTTCAATGTACAGTGAGAAATGTAAATGAAAGATACATACATACATTCATGCCAAGTACCTGATTGTAAGACACAGCTGATAGAAAAGGAAAAGAGAAATCTTCACAGTATTTTCCCTTTAATTTCTTGCTTTAACTGAAACCTTATTCCCAAGTTCGCCTGGGTGAAAGCAGTTCAACATTTTTCTAACTCTTCAGTGATGGTCCATGACTTGTATTCTTATCCCGCCATGTACCCATGATTTTTAAAATACTTTTATTGGAATATAGTTGATTTACAATCTTGTATTAGTTTCTGCTGTACAGTAAAGTGAATCAGTTATACATACCATATACCCACTCTTTTTTTTTAAGATTCTTTTCTCATACAGTCCATTATGGGGTATTGAATATGGTTCCCTGTGCTGTACAGCTGGTTCTTAGTTATCTATTTTACATATAATAGTGTGTATATGTCAATCTCAATCTCCCAATTTAGCCCTCCACCCTGTATCCCATGGTAACTCTAAGTTTGTTTTCTGTATCTGTGACTATTTCTGTTTCATAAGTAAGTTCATTTGTATACTTTTTTTTTTTACATTCCACATATAAGTTATATGATATCTGTCTTTCTCTGTCTGACTCCCTTCAGTCTCTAGGTATGACAATCTCTAGATCCATCCGTGTTGCTGAAAATGGCATTATTTTGTTCCTTTTTTTGGCTGAGTAATATTCCATTGTGTGTGTGTGTATATATATATATATATATATATACATATATCATATTTTTATCCATTCCTCTGATGATGAACATTTAGATTGTTTATGTGTCCTGGCTGTTGTAAATAGTGCTGCAGTGAATACTGAGATGCATGTATCTTTTTGAGTTGTGGTTTTTTCCAGTTATATGCCCAGAAGTGGGATTGCTGGGTCATACAGTATGTAGTTCTATTGTTAGTTTTTAAGGAGCCTCCATACTGTTCTCCATAATGGTTGTACCAATTTACATTCCCATTAAGACTGCAGAAGGATTCGCTTTTCTCCACACCCTCTCCAGCAGTCCTTGTTTGTAGATTTTTTGATGATAGCCATTCTGATCGGTGTGAGGTGATACCTCATTGTAGTTTTAATTTGCGTTTCTCTAATAATTAATGACATTGAGCATCTTTTACTGTGCTTTTTAGTCATCTGTATGTCTTTGGAGAAATGTCTGTTAGATCTTCCACACATTTTTTGATTGGGTTGCTTGCTTTTTGATACTAAGCTGCTTGCATATTTTGAAGATTCATCCCTTTTTAGTTGCATCAATGCAAATATTTTCTCCTGTTTTGAGAACTGTATTTTTGTTTCATTTATGGTTTCATTTGTTGTGCAAAAGTTTTTTCAGTTTAATTCGCTCCTATTTGCTCATTTTTGTTTTTATTTTCATCACTCTAGTAGGTGGACAAAAAAGATCTTGCTGCAATTTATGTCAAAGAGTATTCTGCCTATGTTTTCCTCTAAGAGTTATGTAATGTCCAGCCTTACACTAACCCTGATACCTAAACCAAAGAAAAGGAAATTACAGCCCAATATCACTGATGAACATAGATGCAAACATTCTCACCAAAATTCTATCAAATAGAATCCAGCAGCACATTAAAAGAATCATACATCATGATTAAGTTGGTTTTATTCCAGGGATGCTGGGATTCTTCAAAACAGACAAATCAATCAATGTGATACACCATCTGATCATCTCAGTAAATGTAGAAAAAGTTTTTGACAAAATTCAAAGCCTGTTTATGCTAAAACTTCTAGAAAGTGGGCATAGAGAGAAACTCAACATAATAAAGGTCATATATGAAAAACTCACAACAAACATCACGTGCCCATGATTGTAATATATAAGTCTGTGCTTTTTAAAGTACCTGCCTCTAGAGCACATACTATATTCTCTGAGGACTTTCTACCTGTTTATAGTAGCCTTCCATACCTCAAATCTTATCATCATAGGAAGTTATTTCAGGGTCCTTGAGGATCCCAGTCCAACTCAGGATTCATTTAATCCCTATGACCTTCACCTTGATTCTACTTTAGCCATTCATGTATATAGCAGCATTATTAATTGAAAATTTTGTAACTTTGAACTCAAGTGTCCAACTTCCTGATCTCAAACTTATTTTTTCCAGAAACCTAACTTTTTAGGTTTTATCAGACATCTTTTTTCAGAAACCTAATTTCTGACAGCTGTTTAAAGTATCCCAGATTTCAAAAACATTTCCAGCACTTGCTCTTGACACTTAAACTTTATCTTAATAGTTCTATATCATGTTTTCCTCCCCTCCTTTTCCTTATCTCTGGCCCCCAAGATTGATTATTTATTTCTCTAATTATGTGACATTGGAAATACACAAAGGTTTTGATCTATATTTGTTGAATAAATAAAAGCACTTGATATTCATTGCCAGAAATAAGCACATAGTGATTCTTGTTAACACATGATTTTAGGAAGAAACCATGGCAAATTGTGAGTTAAAATTACACTTTAGTTTTGTCAAATATCAATATTGTAAAGTTTAAAAATAAAATAAAAAAAAAGAGAAAAAAATAAAATTACACTTTAACACACTGTACTAAAGTGGGTAAATATACCTTTTCAGGAAAGTTACACTATACCTGTATATTACTCATCTGAATTAATTATGATAATGCATTCTACCTTATATAAAATACCTTAAAACTGGTAGTCCCTTTGTGTTCTAATATTTTCAAGTTACAGTTGGAAATGTCTTTAAAATTTCCAAACTGAACTTGCATGTATTGTTTAATACCATGTATCACCTGCCTTTAAGTTGTCCATAACTGATGAAGGGTCACAAATCTGTTAATCATTCAGGAAAGGTGGATATTTAAATGTTTAAATTTAAAAGGTCTAAAATTAATATTTAGATATTTAAATATTAATGTACATTGCCACTTACAAGGTGATGTCACCCTGCTGACAGTTTACATTGCTTTTCTTGTTTTTGTTTTTAAGACCCAGTACTATAACATTATATGTTCCTAATTATAACATAATGAATTGTCTGTCCTGCCCTTAAAGTAATACTTCAGCTTAAAGTGCATTTTGAGATTATTCTCAGTAATTTGGTTATAACTATTGTAACTATTTCACATTCCACAATGTTTCAATATCACTTAATTTCAAACTGAATTACTGTATTTAAAAGATATGAATTATCTCCCAACTCCAGACTAATGTGAATAGATACTTAGAGATACACAAAGTATGTTTATTTATTAAGAATAATTAACTTTTGTCTAATCAAGGAATATTGAAAATAAAATCTACTTCATTTGAAATATTTTTACCTTCTCAACCATCAAATTATAATAATTCCACTGTATGAAAATCTGAAATCTTTTTGCTGTTAAGAGTATATTGGGGTATAATAACAGGAAATAAACAGCTATTCTACCTTGATAGTTGATGGAACTACTTTTTGTAAGAATTGGTCTTTTTCACTATGAAATGATACAGTTAGCATAAGCTGAGAGATTTCTTAAGAAATAGCCAACAAAATTCCATGTTATGCTTTCACAGGGAGTGTCCAAGAGCACCTATTACAGACATTTTTGGACTAATTTGTCTATTTTTGTTTTATGTAATTTGTGACTCACAAGTGATTATATAGGACTTTGTACATTGAACAATCAAGTGCCTACTGGTTACTTTTAATTATATTATCTTAAAGGACACCTTAAAGGACAGACACATGGTTAGTCATTTCAATTTTTTTAATTTTATTTTTTGGCACGAAGAAGATATAAATAAACAAGATACTAAATCATCTAGTTAAATACATTCATGTTCAAGGGATTTTTGTAGGTACAAATTTAAACCAAGATTTATTTTCGTATTAGAAAGGAGAGTACTCTGTGACATTTAGGATTAGTCAAGAAATCATTCCTTATTGAAATTCTGGTTCAAGAAAGAATCAAATATATCTTCTCATATTGAATCAGCATTCATTTCAGCAAGTTTTGAAACAATTCAGAGCCTATTTTATATTTCAGATGCCTTGTATTTGAAAATAAATATTTAAATATGCTTATATATATAAGGTAGAAGGAGATGAGATAAAAAGATTGAATTAATTTGGAATGTCTTGACCACTGATCTACTTTGGCACCAGGAGCAGATTCTGCTTCTCGTAGGCCTATCGAGTGAGTTGTTGGCACATTCAAATGTGTTCACACCCAATAATACCAGAGTGTGTTGGTATGACTATGATCTCCAAAATATTAAAATGGTGTATTTGATTAATGACCAAACAATTTATTATTTATGAAAACTCTTAAACTAGGTGTGTCTCTATAATAATGTTTTTATTTTGTTTTCAGCATGTGGTTAGATATTTACGGAAATAAATAATTTCTATCACCAAATGGATTTTCAAATATAATGACTTTCACTTAAAAACAAATTAAGTCTGAAGTTTACCATATATATTCAAGGAAAGTTTGTTTTGACATCCCCAAATTATAGTACAATTGTATTCTATCTTTAAAGATCTCACTTTGTTATCCAGGGGTTAAATGCCAAAAACTTTTTTTTTTTTTTTGCTTTGTTTTAGATGTTAGTTTATGTGAATTGCTTAAGTCTGCAAAATTCAGAAGGAAATCTCTGCAGTACAGATTTTGTTAAAAGATTTCCAGTATTTCCTGCATCTGTTGGGTGGAAATGGTACTGTTTTACAACTATTTCAATAAAAAAACAGAGGTGGATAGAATATAAGTTTAAACAATGGAAAAAATGTTGGTTATTTTTAAAGTTAAAAAATGTGTTTTAAACTTGGTTCCTGACAAGGTGAAGCTGTTAGTTACTTCTTATCCTGTCTAAATTCCTACAGACCCTTAGTCCTTAAGTTGGAGGTAACTTCAAGAAAGGTTTAATTCATTATTATGTGTGCATTCATATGTATAACTCAGTTTCTAATAGTTTTAATTCCCAGTACTTTTAATTTTTCTATTAATCTATAAACCATGATTAATTAGGGAAAATTCTATTTTATAGTATTAAGTTACATTACATCTCCACTGTCACTGAAAATAGCATCATTTAAAATTCCACTTGAAATTAATGTTAATCTATATGATTTCATGTATATATTTAAAACCCTTTAAATCCATAACAATAATAAAGAACGCATAATAATAGAGGGGCTTTCCAGGTAGCACTAGTGGTAAAGAATCCACCTGCCAATGCAGGAGAAATGAGACAGGGGTTTGATCCCTAGGTCAGGAAGATCCCCTCGAGAAAGGAATGACAACCCATTCCAGTATTCGTATCTGGAGAATTCCATGAACAGAGGAACCTGGTGAGCTAAAGTTCATTGGGTTGCAAAGAGTCAGACAGGACTGAAGTGACTTAGCACTCAGGCACACATAACAATAGAGAGTCAGACTTCATTTTTGATGATTGATCACTGACAAATTTCAAGCCCCATCTTCTCCAGCCCCCTCCTTTTCTTTGCACTATCTAAGCAAGCTGATAACGTTTACACACATTCTGTCTTTTGGTACCAGCAAGAATTTTAAGCCTTGCAACTCTCCAACTCAGGTTCTGGAACTTTTCCCTAGCCACAACTCCTAGCCACTATAAAAACTCAATCAACGTGTCCTATTTCATTCAACCCACTTGAACCCACTTATACCTCCACTATTCCCTCCTTTAGATTGTCTCTTTGAAAAGACACAATACATTTTCACTTGGCTGCCCATGACAGTATCTCAAATTCTGCCATAATACACAATATTTGCAGACAAGATCTTAACCACATCCAACTTTTTCCAGAAACACAGGTATGATATTGCATTAATGACCTCAGCCCCACAATTGGATTCACCCCTTCTTTCCTTTGAGCATTCTTTGGCATGGCCTTTCTTTGGGATTGGAATGAAAACTGACCTTTTATTGTCCTGTGGCCACTGCTGAGTTTTCCAATTTTGTTGGCATATTGAGTGCAGCACTTTTACAGTGTCATGTTTCAGGATTTGAAATAGCTCAACTGGAATTCCATCACTTCCACTAGCTTTGTTCATAGTGATGCTTTCTAAGGCCCACTTGACTTCACATTCCAAGATGTCTGGCTCTAGGTGAGTGATCACACCATCATGATTATCTAGGTCGTGAAGATCTTTTTTGTACAGTTCTTCTGTGTATTCTTGCCACCTCTTCTTAATATCTTCTGCTTCTGTTAGGGCCCTACCATTTCTGTCCCTTATCAAGCCCATCTTTGCATGAAATGTTCCCTTGGTATCTCTAATTTTCTTGAAGAGATCTCTAGTCTTTCCCATTCTGTTGTTTTCCTCTATTTCTTTGCATTGATCACTGAGGAAGACTTTCTTATTTCTCCTTGCTATTCTTTGGAACTCTGCATTCGAATGGGAATATCTTTCTTTTTCTCCTTTGCTTTTCACTTTCCTTCTTTTCACAGCTAATTGTAAGACCTCCCCAGACAGCCATTTTGCTTTTTTGCATTTCTTTTTCTTGGGGATGGTCTTGATTACTGTCTCCTGTACAATGCCATGAACTTCCATCCATAGTTCATCAAGCACTCTGTCTATCAGATCTAGTCCCTTAAATCTATTTCTCACTTTCACTGTATAGGGATTTGATTTAGGTCATACCTGAATGGTCTAGTAGTTTTCTCCACTTTCGTCAATTTCAGTCTGTATTTGGAAATAAGGAGTTCATGATCTGAGCCACAGTCAGCTCCTAGTCTTATTTTTGCTGACTGTATAGCGCTTCTCCATCTTTGGCTGCAAAGAATATAATCATTCTGATTTTGGTGTCAACCATCTGGTGATGTCCATGTGTAGAGTCTTCTCTTATGTTGTTGGGAGAGGATGTTTGCTATGACGAGTGTGTTCTCTTGGCAGAACTCTATTAGTCTTTGCCCTGCTTCATTCCGTACTCCAAGGCCAAATTTGCCTGTTACTCCAGATGTGTCTCGACTTCCTACTTTGTATTTCAGTCCCCTATAATGAAAAGGACATCTTTTTGGGGTGTTAGTTCTGGAAGGTCTTGTAGGTCTTCATAGAACCGTTCAACTTCAGCTTCTTCAGCATTACTGGTTGGGGCATAGACTTGGATTACTGTGATATTGAATGGTTTGCCTTGGAAACAAACAGAGATCATTCTGTCGTTTTTGAGATTGCATCCAAGTACTGCATTTCAGACTCTTTTGTTGACTATGATGGCTACTCCATTTCTTCTAAGGGATTCCTGCCCACAGTAGTAGATGTAATGGTCATCTGAGTTAAATTCACCCAGTTTAGTACATCTTAGTTCGCTGATTCCTAGAATGTTGATATTCACTCTTGCCATATCCTTTTTGACTGCTTTCAATTTGCCTTGATTCATGGACCTGACATTCCAGGTTCCTATGCAGTATTGCTCTTTACAGCATCAAACCCTGCTTCCATCACCAGTCCCATTAACAACTGGGTGTTGTTTTTGCTTTGGCTCCATCCCTTCATTCTTTCTGGAGTTATTTCTCCAAGATCTCCAGTAGCATATTGGGCACCTACTGACCTGAGGAGTTCATTTTTCAGTGTCCTATCTTTTTGCCTTTTCATTCTGTTCATGGGGTTCTCAAGGCAAGAATACTGACGTGGTTTGCCATTCCCTTCTCCAGTGCACCACATTCTTCCAGATGTTCAAGCTGGTTTAGAACTTCCAGATGTTCAAGCTGATTTTAGAAAAGGCAGAGGAACCAGATCAAATTGCCAACATCCACTGGATCATCAGAAAAGCAAGAGAGTTCCAGAAAAACATCTATTTCTGCTTTATTGACTATGCCAAAGCCTTTGACTGTGTGGATCACAATAAATTATGGAAAATTCTGAAAGAGATGGGAATACCAGACCACCTGAGCTGCCTCTTGAGAAACCTATATGCAGGTCAGGAAGCAACAGTTAGAATTGGACATGGAACAACAGACTGGTTCCAAATAGGAAAAGGAGTACATCAAGGCTGTATATTGTCACCCTGCTTATTTAACTTATATGCAGATTACATTATGAGAAATGCTGGACTGGAAGAAGCACAAGCTGAAATCAAGATTGCCTGGAGAAATATCAGTAACCTCAGATATGCAGATGACACCACCCTTATGGCAGAAAGTGAAGAGGAACTAAAGAGCCTCTTGATGAAAATGAAAGAGGAGAGTGAAATAGTTGACTTAAAGCTCAACATTCATAAAACTAAGATCATGGCATCTGGTCCCATCATTTCATGGCAAATAGATGGGAAACAGTGGAAACAGTGTCAGATTTTATTTTTCTGGGCTCCCAAATCACTGCAGATGGTGACTGCAGCCATGAAATTAAAAGACTGTTATTCCTTGGAAGGAAAGTTATGACCAACCTAGACAACATATTAAAAAGCAGAGACATTACTTTGCCAACAAAGGTCCGTCTAGTCAAGACTATGGTTTTTCCTGTGGTCATGTATGGAGAGTATGTATGTGAGAGTTGGACCATAAAGAATGCTGAGCACCGAAGAATTGATGCTTTTGAACTGTGGTGTTGAAGAAGACTCTTGAGAGTCCCCTTAGACTTCAAAGAGATCCAACCAGTTCTTCCTAAAGGAGATCAGTCCTGGGTGTTGAAGAAGACTCTTGAGAGTCTCCTTGGACTTCAAAGAGATCCAACCAGTTCTTCCTAAAGGAGATCAGTCCTGGGTGTTCATTGGTGGGACTGATGTTGAAACTGAAACTCCAATACTTTGGCCACCTGATGCGAAGAGCTGACTGATTTGAAAGGACCCTGACGCTGGGAAAGATTGAGGGCAGGAGGAGAAGGGGACGACAGAGGATGAGATGGTTGGATGGCATCACCAACTCGATGGATATGGGTTTAGGTGGACTCCAGTAGTTGATGATGGACAGGGAGGCCTGGTGTGGTGCGATTTATGGGGTCACAAGAGTCAGACACGACTGAGCAACTGAACTGAACTTCTTTGCTTATACTAACCTCAGCCCTGCATATGTATTTACTTCTCATGATGATATCAGCTTCACAGCTGGATTCACCTCTAATGATGACCTCAAAAGTTGGATTCATTCTGGGTATAATCACCTGCAACCTTGAGTCCCATTATAAAACCCATGAAATACATATTTTCTGCCCCCTATATTCCCTCTACTCCTCCACTTTCAGGAACCACATCTAAGCAAGACACTACTGAAGGCTTAGATGATGGTTCATTTTTACCAATAAAATATTTTTTAAATTATGGTTTATACTTTTTTTAGACATAACACTATTGCATGCTTGATAGACTACATTATAGCACAAAGATGCTTTTATATGAACTGGGAACCAAAAAAAAAATGCATGTGACTTGATTTTTCATGATATTCACTGTATTGCAGTGATTTGGAATTTACCCAACAATATGTTTGAAATAAGCCTGTACTAGATTTTGTTTTATCGTATTTTGTCATTTCTTTTATTTTTGGATTCTGGCAACTGCCAATCTTTTTCTTTTCTCTGTCATATCCTCACCTTCCTTTTCTGATTTTGACTTTCTGCTCATCTCTGGTACAGTCTGACTGTCTGCTTCCCTTGGCTTTTAGCTTCATCCATCCATCCTTTCTTCTGTGGGCATTTGCTCCCCAGTTTGCATAGATTTCCTGTATCATGTGGCCTTTTCTCCTCTACACCCGTTGCCTACACAGTGCCTTCTTGACATACTAATTTCTAGTTTTAGTCCTTTTTCTTCTCCCAAACCTAATGTCACTGAAATTTATCACCACTAACATTTTCCTCTCTCAAATTTTGTCTCTGCCAGGAGTTAGGACGTTTGTCTGTCTCTGGTGGTATCCCAGTATGTAGTGCGTACTTGTTATTTATACCTAACCAGCAGGTGTTCACTCTTATTTTCAAAAGCCCTATTTTTCTATGAGATAACACCTTGTACAATCTTAATCCATGCAGTTTTGAGATGAGAAGGTGATTTTACCTCAGTATCTTGGAAGACCAAGTGGAACCACTTGGAACTGACAAAATTTAAAGAGAGAGCTTTTTTAGAAGTATAGGAAAATAAATAAATTATTTTCTGGGGACTCTGTAAGATTAGACCTAAGCTTAGAGGTTCATTGTAATCAACCCCTGGAAAGAGCACTCTCCTTGTCTCTTCACATTGTATGCAGGGAGACCTGGACTCGATTTATAAATCTGTAAATCATTACCCAGTGTACTGTAGTGTAAGCCAAAGATGTAAGTGAGCTCACTGAGGGGCTGACTATCTGCAGAGTCAGAAATTTTTCCAAATGGAACTTTGGAGGAGTGTCCAGTATTTCATGATTAGGTGGAGGGAGATAAACCCCTAGAAAAAAAGAGAATGGCCAAGATAATTAGGAAAAATCTGAGAGAGAGAGCTAAAATAAGGCAGAAAAATATTTTGAGAAATGAGATATGATCACCAGAATTAAAATCTGCTGAGAGACCAAGCAAATTAAAACTGGCTGGTTTGTGGTGATTTTGGCAACAGATATTGCAAAAAATTGATGAAAGAATGGAACATGAGGAAAAGATGATGGTAATACAGCTAGTCTTTCATAAAGCTTGACTCTAAAGGGAGGAGAAAGGTAAGGGAGCAACCAGAGACTGAAAAAGTATCAGAGAGAAAGAGATTTATTTTGAGGATGAAAAAGATTAATGCATGTTAAAATGTTGATATAAAAAATAGGTGATGTGACAGAGGAGAGAGAGAGAGAGAGAAAGGAAATTGAGGATGAGAAGGAACAAAGGAAGAAAAAGTGAAAAAAGTCTTATTTGCTGGAATGAAGTCTCTTAATATGCAAGCAGGAATAGATTTCAGATCACAAGATGAAAAAAGAAGATTGTCCATTTTCTCAGCCCTGCATCCTCTGTCTCCACCCTGCTCCTAGGACTCAGATTTATGGCTAGTCAATTTTATCTTAAAGTTATCTCCAATCCTGCATACACCAAATAGTTCCTTACCTTTTCTCTGAAAATCTATTTCCTATTGTATCTTATCTCCATACCACCACATATTTTGCATCTACTTCCCAACTCAATAATCTTACATTCATTCTTGAAATTTTAATATGTCTTATTCTTACTAGCTCATTAATCAACAATATTTTTTGTTTTAAGTCCTTATCCTTATTTACTGAATGAAATCAATCTCTGTGTGTACTAAGTTGCTTCAGTCACGTAAAAATTTTTGCAACCCCATGGACTGTAGCCTGCCTGCCTCCTCTGTCCATGGGATTCTCCAGGCAAGAACACTGGAATGGGTTGCCTTGCCTTCTTCCAGTGAATCTTTCTGACCCAGGGATCAAACCCACATCTCCTGCATTGCAGGAGAATTCTTTATCCACTGAGACACCTGGGAAGAACAATCAAATCTCTAAGAAGCATCAAAATTCTCTTAAGAATCTCTAGTCTCATTTATAGACCTTCACAAGCAATTCTTTCTCTATTCATTTATGTTTGAAGAAATAGATTGACTTATGTTGTAGAATTGCTGTATCTAAAATCTTAAAACAGGTCCCTTGGTATTTTCATCTCCTTTATATCTTCTCTTTCTGGATTTGTAGGCTCTTCATTGTGTCTCTTGGAGAAGGCAATGGCACCCCACTCCAGTACTCTTGCCTGGGAAATCCCACGGATGGAGGAGCCTGGTAGGCTGCAGTCCATGGGGTCACTGAGAGTCGGACACGACTGAGCGACTTCACTTTCACTTTTCACTTTCATGCACTGGAGAAGGAAATGGCAACCCACTCCAGTGTTCTTGCCTGGAGAATCCCAGGGACAGGGGAGCCTGTTGGGCTGCCAGACGTCTATGGGGTCACACAGAGTCGGACACGACTGAAGCGACTTAGCAGCAGCAGCAGCATTGCGTCTGTAAGGCCTTTCATAGTCAACATCTGTCTAATAGTCTTTTCTTCTCCTGGAAATGCTTCCCATTCTGTTTCTCTCCAACATTTTATGTGGTTGGTGTTAGAATTACCATGTTTTTATATGATGTTGATTTCTAGAAATAGTTAATCAGATCTGAAGTCTCTAAGACCTATTACAATACATGACTATTTGGACCAAATTGACGAACTGAAGGAAATGGTTTTTATTTGATGGTGTTCTTTTTTTTTTTTTTTTTTTTTTATTTTTAAACTTTACATAATTGTATTAGTTTTGCCAAATATCAAAATGAATCCATCACAGGTATACATGTGCTCCCCATCCTGAACCCTCCTCCCTCCTCCCTCCCCATACCATCCCTCTGGGTTGTCACAGTGCACTAGCCCCAAGCATCCAGTATCATGCATTGAACCTGGACTGGCATCTCGTTTCATACATGATATTTTACATGTTTCAATGCCATTCTCCCAAATCTTCCCACCCTCTCCCTCTCCCACAGAGTCCATAAGACTGTTCCATACATCAGTGTCTCTTTTGCTGTCTCGTACACAGGGTTATTGTTATCTTTCTAAATTCCATATATATGCGTTAGTATACTGTATTGGTGTTTTTCCTTCTGGCTTACTTCACTCTGTATAATAGGCTCCAGTTTCATCCACCTCATTAGAAATGATTCAAATGAATTCTTTTTAATGGCTGAGTAATTGATGGTGTTCTTTTAAGAAGAGTTCATGGTCTGTAAAATAATTGGGTACGTAGTCAGAGACTACACACACACACACACACAAATGCAGACACACACTACACACACATGCACATATACACTCTCAGAAAGAGAGAGAGAGGATAGAGAAGACGGCATACACAGAAAGAGAGACAAGATTTTGTGAACAATTTCAGGTTATTTTCAAGTCCTTGATATTATTTGTTTGTACCACTCGGCTTTAACTGTATGCCTACTGTTACTAAGGTAATGCTCATTTCTTCAGACTATTTCAGTTTCAAGCTACTGTAGGTGCAAGTTACTTCCTGTTTACTTGCAACTAAGGCTTTTTGAATAACAGTCTCTGTTTACAACTTTTGGTTGAGAAATATGAAAAAATAAACCTGTTCTTCCTTCAACTTTGTGATAACAAAATATTTTGTGTTAAAAAGGCTGTTACTGTCTAATAGTGATAAATGTTTATATCTCTCCTTTTCTATATGTGTTGAGTCACAGTGGGTTTATTCATCATGTGATCCAGACCAAAGAAATAATTGTTATTTAGGATATGCCATTCTCATGGCAGAGGGAAGAACAAATAATAGAACTATGAAATAACTCTAAAGCTTCTGTCATTCATGGCTTCATCTCTTATTCTGTTGGCTAAACCAATCACTTGACAAACCTTGTCACTATGATGCAAAGTATTTTCATTCAATAGGGAAGTTCTGTAAGCCATACAGCAGTGAACATGATATGACTTTTATAAGAAGGATGATGAATAATTGCTAACAAGTATACAAGCCTTCAAACCTAGTTTTTCCCTACATAGTCCATGTTCTAAATTTACATTTTCCATTCATCAAGCCAATTCATCAAAGAGTGAAATAAAATTTTACTTCTCTTACCTGATCTCAGATACATATCAGAAAAAAATGATAGGATCTGTACTAAAGCCTTCCTAGAATTATTTCTGCTGTTAAAATAGAGGTTGGTTTAAAAAACACTTGAGTTGTTCAAATAATAAATAATAGGAAAAGTAAGTGAAGTATCTCAGTGTGAGGGAAATACATTTTGAGTTAATATCTGCTTATTTTATCTATCTTATAACTAGTTAAAATATTTCCTGTTTTCCTTTAAGCTCCATGAGAGAAGATATTGAATTGGCCCCAAAATTGATTCTTGTTTTTCCATAAGATGTATTGGGAAGTCTGAACAAACTTGTTGATCAATCCAGTACAGGAAGCAGGAAGCGTGGCATGATAGTCATAGGACCCTTACTCTGGAGTTAGACCACCTGGGTTGAAATTCTAGCTCTGCTGTTTCCTAGCTATGTGACCTAAGTTCTTTTTCCTCTAAGTATCTGAACTTCAACTGAATAATATCTTTTCATGGGGTTAATAATCTGCTGCTAAGTCACTTCGGTCGTGTCCGACTCTGTGTGACCCCATAGACGGCAGCTCACCAGGCTCCCCCATCCCTGGGATTTTCCAGGCAAGAATACTGGAGTGGATTGCCATTTCCTTCTCCAATGCATGAAAGTGAAAAGTGAAAGTGAAGTCGCTCAGTCGTGTCTGACTCTCAGAGACCCCATGGACTGCAGCCTACCAGGGTCCTCCATCCATGGGATTTTCCAGGCAAGAGTACTGGAGTGGGGTGCCATTGCCTTTTCCGAAGCAAGTCTAGAAAAGGCAAATAACTTAGAACAGTATCAAGCATGGATATAAATCTTTGTTACTGTTATTATTATAGAGACTAAAAGCCTTGCTTACAATCACATTCCCAGGGCTTAGCATAATTTCTGTTTATAGCAGGCACTGAAAATATTTATGTATCAAGTGGATGGAAGCCTGTATAAATGAATGGATGATTATATCTTTATATATAGTTTATGCATTTGAATGTAACAGCCATATTGTGTGTGAGTGTATATATACACACACATACATGTAATTTTTTCATCTTTTTATGGTAATATATTAAGGCAAATACATTTAAAATGTAGAAGTAGTAAAAGTCTTACATTTTTAAAGCTACAGAATCATTAATTTTGCAAGATGTCAGAATGTGAAAGGAAATTATCAGTGAAAAGCCATGGAGATGTCTCTGTAATGGAGGACAAAAGGAAGGAGGAATGGCTTTTATTCTTCTGTCCTGTCACTTTACTTTATGTCAGCTGCTTAAAAGGTAGCACTGAAGCGTGTGATTGGTTTCATAAGAGCCTCAAGAATGGTAAAAGAAAAATGACTCTTGCATATTAAAGCAAAGGTCCAGGAGATTGACCAGACTAAAGGAGAGTGAGGAACAGACATATCATTTTATTGTGGATACCAGTGCCTCTTTACTATCCTGAAGCTGACAGCCAAGATGACCAAAGAGTATTAGGCCACTGCTTGTGTACAGATGATTCTTTGTGTTAGACACATATTTGTAGTTTTAGGGAGCTTCAGCAGTGATAGCCAGCTGGAAACTTCTCATAAACAGAATCATCAAATACTTATGCTAGAAGGAAACTCAGGTTGTCTGACTTCGGGTCCAGCAACCTGTCCTTGTTCTACAATAGCTTGGTCTGGTTCTATGGAGCCTGTTAGGCCAAAGAAGAAAATATTTACCAAATGTGAAAAATGACACTCAACAGTTTGAGCATATAATATTATTCAGTCAAATTCAGAGAGTCTTTTTATTTTATCATTGAAAGTGAAAGCCGTATTTGACTCTTTGCTACCCCATGGACTATACAGTCCATTGAATTCTCCAGGCCAGAAAACTGGAGTGGGCACCCTTTCCCTTCTCCAGGGGATCTTCCCAACCAGGGGACTGAACCAAAGTCTTCCACCTTGCGGGCAGATTCTTTACCAGCTGAGGCACAAGGGAAGCCCAAGAATACTGGAGTGGGTAGCCTATCCCTTGTCCATCAGATCTTCTCAACCCAGGAATCGAACCAGGGTCTCCTGCATTGCAAGAAGATTCTTTATCAACTGGGCTATCAGGGAAGCCCTTGTTTTCCTATTTGTGTGTATGTGTGTGTTAGTTACTCAGTTGTGTCTGCTGTTTGCGACCCCAAGGACTATAGCCTGCCAGGATTCTCTGTCCATGGAATTCTCCAGGCAAGAATACTGGAGCGGATTGCCATTTCCTCCTTCAGGGGATCTTCCTGATCCATGAATCTAACTCATGTCTCTTGTGTTTTTTACCACGGTGCCACCTGGGAAGCCCTATAATAGTAATTAGAGATATATTTAATAAACCTTCAGTAGACAGCTTAAGATTAACCACTGGAAAATGACTTTTTTTTTTTTTTTTTGCTTCTGAAAAGATTGTTTAAGTCAATTTTATACACAATAAAATGTCTCAGTTAAAGCATCCAGTTAAGTGAGTTTGCTGCTGTTGCTTAGTTCTTTCAGACATGTCCGACTCTGTATGAGCCTATGGACTGCAGCCTGCCAGGCTCCTCTGAATATGGGATTCTCCAGGCAAGAATACTGGAGTGTGTTGCCATGTCATCCTCCAGGGGACCTCTCTGACCCAGGGATCGAACCCAGGTCTCCTGAATTTTAGGCAGATTCTTTACTGCTGAGCCACCAGAAAAGCCTTCAGTGAGTTTAGTTGTTGTTCAGTCACTCAGTCATGTCTGACCCTTTGTGACCTCATGAATTGCAGCACGCTAGTCTTCCCTGTCCATCACCATCTCCTGGAGCTTACTCAAATTTATATTCATTGAGTCAGTGATACCATCCAACCATCTCATCCACTATCGTCCCATTCTCTTCCTGCCTTCAATCTTTCCTAGTATCAGGGTCTTTTCTAATGAGTCATCTCTTTGCATCAGGTGGCCAAAGTATTGGAGTTTCAACTTCAGCATCAGTCTGTCCAATGAATATTCTGCATTGATTTCCTTTAGGATTGACTGAGTGATCTACCTGAAGTACAAGGGACTCTCAAGAGTCTTTTCCAACACCACAGTTCAAAAGCATCAGTTCTTCAGAGCTCAGCTTTCTTTATGGTTCAGCACTCACATTCAACAAAGGTCCAAATTTGCCAACAAAGGTCCATCTAGTCAAAGCTGTGATTTTCTGGTAGTCATGTATGGATGTGAGAGCTGGACTGTAAAGAAAGCTGAGCACCAAAGAATTGATACTTGTGAACTGTGGTGTTGGAGAAGACTCTTGAGAGTCCCTTGGACTACAAGTAGACCACGCCAGTCAATCCTAAAGGAAATCAGTCCTGAGTATTCACTGGAAGGATTGATGCTGAAGCTGAAACTTCAATACTTTGGCCACCTGATGTGGGGAAAGATTGAAGGCAGGAGGAGAAGGGGATGACAGAGGATGAGATGGTTGGATGGCATCACCAACTCAATGGACATGAGTTTGAGCAGTCTCTGGGAGTTGGTGATGGACAGGGAAGCCTGGCGTGCTGCAGTCCATGGGGTCATAAAGAGTTGGACCCGACTGAGTGACTGAACTGAACTCAAATCTATACATGACTAGTGGAAAAACCATAGCTTTGAATATACAGACCTTTGTTGTCAAAGTAATGTCTTTGCATTTAATATGCTGTCTAGGTTTGCCATAGCTTTTTTCCAAAAGGCAAAAGTCTTAATTTAATGACTACAGTCACCATCTGCAGTGATTTTGGAGCCCCAAAACTAACGTCTATCACTGTTTCCATTGTTTCACCATCTATTTGCCATGTAGTAATGCAACCAGATGCCATGATCTTAGTTTTTTGAATGTTGAATTTTAAGCCAGTTTTTTCACTCTTCTCTTTCACTTTCATCTAGAAGCACTTTATTCCTCTTTGCATTCTGCCATAAGGGTGGTATCATCTTCATGTCTGAGATTATTGATATTTCTCCCAGCATTCCTGATTCCTTCTTGTGCTTCATCCAGCCCAGCATTTCTCGTGGTGTATTCTGCATAAAAGTTAAATATGCAGGGTGACAAAATATACCTTGTCATACTCCTTTCCCAATTTTGAACCAGTCGTTGTTCCATGTCCTATTCTAGCTGTTGCTTCTTGACTTTCCTACAGGTTTCTCAGGAGGCAGGTATGGAGGTCTGGTATTCCCATCTCTTTCAGAATTTTCCACAGTTAATTGTGATCCACACAGTCAAAGGCTTTAGCGTAGTCAATGAAGCAGATGTTTTTCTGGAATTCTCTTCCTTTTTCTATGTTCCATCAGGTGTTGGCAATTTGATCTCTTGTTCCTTTGCCTTTTGTAAATTCAGCTTGAACATCTGGGAATTCTTGGTTCACATACTGTTGAAGCCTAGCTTGGAGGATTTTGAGCATTATTTTGCTAGCATATGAAATGAGTGCACTTGTGCTGTTTTGAACATTCTTTGGCTTTACCTTTCTTTGGGATTGAAAAGAAAACTGATCTTTTCCAGTCCTGTGGCCACTGCTGAGTTTTCCGAATTTGTTGGCATATTGAGTGCAGCACTTTCACAGAATCATATTTTAGGTTTTGAAATAGCTCATCTGGAATTCCATCACTTTCACCAGCTTTGTTCATAGTGATGCTACCTAAAGTCCGCTTGACTTTACACTATGGGATGTCTGGCTCTAGGTGGGTGATCACATCATTGTAGTTATCTGTGTTATTTACTTCTTTTTTGTATAGTTCTGTGTACTCTTGCCAAATCTTAATATCTTCTGATTCTGTTACGTCCATACCACTTCTGTCCTTTATTGTGCCCATCTTTGCATGAAATGTTCCCTTGGTATCTCTAATTTTCTGGAAGAGATCTCTAGTCTTTCCCATTCTATTGTTTTTAGGCAAACAATAGAATCAGCCATCTAACCATGAAGAACAGCATGTAGAATATTTCTATTACCCCAGAAAATTTCTTCATGTCCTTTTCCTTTAGTTCCTTCCCACAACCCAAAATCAGCTGCTATTTTTACTTATTCTTAAAGTTCATGGATTTACATCATGCAGTATGAACTACTTTCTTTCTGTATTTACTCACTCAACATAATGTTTTTGAGATTTTTTTCCCCCAAATCGTTGCATGTCACTGGTTCATTCTTTTTAATTGCTCAGTGGGATTCTGTTACAAAGTGTTACACTTATTGTCTTCATTTTTCCATTACTGGATACATCATTGTTTTGCATTTATTATTTATTATGACTAAATTTTCTATGAATGTTTTTGTATTGGTGTTTTATGGATGTATGTTTTCTATTATTCTTAGGAGTGAAATTGATGGGTCAGAGTGTAGGTATGTTTTTAATAAACTGTCAGTTACTTTTCTGGAGAAGGCAATGGCACCCCACTCCAGTACTCTTGCTTGGAAAATCCCATGGACGGAGGAGCCTGGTAGGCTGCAGTCCATGGGGTCGCTAAGAGTTGGACACGACTGAGCGACTTCACTTTCACTTTTCACTTTCATGCATTGGAGAAGGAAATGGCAGCCCACTCCAGTGTTCGTGCCTGGAGAATCCCAGGGACGGGGGAGCCTGGTGGGCTGCCGTCTATAGGGTCGCACAGAGTCGGAAATGACTGAAGTGACTTAGCATAGCATTTACTTTTCAGAGTGGTGATAGCATTTTACACTCACACAAACATAATATATGCAAATTATGATGGCTCCATATCCTCCATATATTGCTATTGCCAGTCTTTTAAATTAAAAAGAGTTTGAGTATGAGACAGTATCTCATAATGCTCTTAATTAACATTTCTCTAGTTACTAATGATGGTTAACATTTTTTTTCCTTTGTCAGTAAAGTGATGTCTTTGCTTTTTTTTTAAATTTTATTTTATTTTTAAACTTTGCAATATTGTTTTGTTTTTGTTTGTTTGTTTTTGTTTGTTTTGTTTTGTTTGTTTGTTTGTTTACAATATTGTATTGGTTTTGCCAAATATCGAAATGAATCCGCCACAGGTATACATGTGTTCCCCATCCTGAACCCTTCTCCCTCCTCCCTCCCCATACCATCCCTCTGGGTCATCCCAGTGCACCAGCCCCAAGCATCCAGTATCATGCATCGAACCTGGACTGGCGACTCGTTTCATACATGATATTATACGTATTTCAGTGCCATTCTCCAAAATCATCCCACCCTCTCCCTCTCCCACAGAGTCCAAAAGACTGTTCTATACATCCATGTCTCTTTTGCTGTCTGGTATACAGGGTTATTGTTACCATCTTTCTAAATTCCATATATATGCGTTAGTATACTGTATTGGTGTTTTTCTTTCTGGCTTACTTCACTCTGTATAATAGGCTCCAGTTTCATCCACCTCATTAGAACTGATTCAAATGTATTCTTTTTAATGGCTGAGTAATACTCCATTGTGTATATGTACCACAGATTGCTTATCCATTCATCTGCTGATGGACATCTAGGTTGCTTCCATGTCCTGGCTATTATAAACAGTGTTATGATGAACATTGGGGTACACGTGTCTCTTTCAATTCTGGTTTCCTCAGTGTGTATGCCCAGCAGTGGGATTGCTGGGTCATAAGGCAGTTCTATTTCCAGTTTTTTAAGGAATCTCCACACTGTTCTCCATAGTGGCTGTACTAGTTTGCATTCCCACCAACAGTGTAAGAGGGTTCCCTTTTCTCCACACCCTCTCCAGCATTTATTGCTTGTAGACTTTGGGATCGCAGCCATTCTGACTGGCGTGAAATGGTACCTCATAGCGGTTTTGATTTGCATTTCTCTGATAATGAGTGATGTTGAGCATCTTTTCATTTGTTTGTTAGTCATCTGTATGTCTTCTTTGGAGAAATGTCTGTTTAGTTCTTTGGCCCATTTTTTGATTGGGTCATTTATTTTTCTGGAATTGAGCTGTAGGAGTTGCTTGTATATTTTTGAGATTAGTTGTTTGTCAGTTGCTTCATTTGCTATTATTTTCTCCCATTCTGAAGGCTGTCTTTTCACCTTGCTTATAGTTTCCTTTGTTGTGCAGAAGCTTTTAAGTTTAATTAGGTCCCATTTGTTTATTTTTGCTTTTATTTCCAATATTCTGGGAGGTGGGTCATAGAGGATCCTGCTGTGATGTATATTGGAGAGTGTTTTGCCTATGTTCTCCTCTAGGAGTTTTATAGTTTCTGGTCTTACGTTTAGATCTTTAATCCATTTTGAGTTTATTTTTGTGTATGGTGTTAGAAAGTGCTCTAGTTTCATTCTTTTACAAGTGGTTGACCAGTTTTCCCAGCACCACTTGTTAAAGAGATTGTCTTTAATTCATCGTATATTCTTGCCTCCTTTGTCAAAGATAAGGTGTCCATATGTGTGTGGATTTATCTCTGGGCTTTCTATTTTGTTCCATTGATCTATATTTCTGTCTTTGTGCCAGTACCATACTGTCTTGATAACTGTGGCTTTGTAGTAGAGCCTGAAGTCAGGCAGGTTGATTCCTCCAGTTCCATTCTTTTTTCTCAAGATCACTTTGGCTATTTGAGGTTTTTTGTATTTCCATACAAATTGTGAAATTATTTGTTCTAGCTCTGTGAAGAATACTGTTGGTAGCTTGATAGGGATTGCATTGAATCTATAAATTGCTTTGGGTAGTATACTCATTTTTACTATATTGATTCTTCCAATCCATGAACATGGTATATTTCTCCATCTATTAGTGTCCTCTTTGATTTCTTTCACCAGTGTTTTGTAGTTTTCTATATATAGGTCTTTAGTTTCTTTAGGTAGATATATTCCTAAGTATTTTATTCTCTGTTGCAATGGTGAATGGAATTGTTATCTTAATTTTTCTTTATGTTTTCTCATTATTAGTGTATAGGAATGCAAGGAATTTCTGTGTGTTGATTTTATATCCTGGTTAACATTTTAACAGATGTTTATGTTTAGGTATTTTCATTTTTATGCATGTATCTATATTATATCTCAATTTAACTTTTACATATGAATAGAGATCAAAGTTTTAGTTTGATTTGTTGGTTTTGTTTTTAAACATATGACTATTAGGTTGTTCCTGCACTATTTGTTGAACAGTCTGTTCTTTCCTCAGTGAATTATGTTGGCATTCATTTCAAAAAAAATGCAATTAGTCATACCTATGTTGGTTCATTTCTGTAAACACTGTTCTATTTCATTTATCTATGACTGTATGCAAATCCTACATTATCTTGATTATTATGGCTTTATGTTGAGTTTTAAAATCAGGTAATACAGTTTCTGTAAATTTGTTACTTTTCAAAACCATTTTGTCTATTTTAGGTCCTTAGTTTTTCTATCATTTTTAGAATCAGCTTATCAATTTCTATAAAAACAGATTTCTTGAAAGACATCACATTGAATCTATAGATAAATTTGTTGTACATTAACATCTTAATAATAAGTCTTCAAATCCATGAACATGGTATATATCTCTATTTAGGATTTATTTAATGTCTATTATGTTGGAGAGGTTTAGTATAGGGATCTTGAACAGAATTTTTAAATATATTGCTAAATAAATTATGTTCTTTTTAATGTCATTGTAGATTCTATTTTTTCTTAATTTCATTCTCAGTTGTTTATTGCTGGTATATAGAAATTAAATTCCTTTTATATATTACATTCCTTAAATCTAACTGAAATCATTTTGATTTTAGGAGGTTCTAAATGACTTTATCACTTGGGAATAGTAGTGTAACCACCACTGCAATCAAGTATGTTGTTAAATATGTGTGCAATCAACTAGGCTATAACCATAAATATTTACTTCATGCTACTCCTATATTTTCATAGCTATTCTCTATCGTCTAGCCATCCCTAATTCCTGCCAAGCACCAATCCATTTTCCACATCTATAATTTTGTAATTTGGTAGATATTATATGAAGGAATCATATAGTATGTGGTCTTTGGGGATTTTCTTTTTGACTCAGTATAATGCTTTTGCAATATACTCTAGTTGCTGTTTATATAAACAGTTACCTTTATTCTTGAGTAGTATTCCATGATATAGACATGACATTGTATTTACCAATTTACCTATTGAGAGACATTTTGATTGTTTTCAGGTCTTTTTTCTACCCCAAATATAGCAGCTGTGAACATTCATACACAGGATTTTTCATTTATTTGGGAAAAATGCCCAGCAGTGTGATTCTTGAGTCATATGATAAATGTAGTATAATGTTTCAAAGAGACTGCCAGACTATTTTTCACAGTGGCTAATCCATTTTACATTCCTATAAGCAACGTATGAGGGACTCAATTTTATTGTATTTTTGCCAGAATTTTATGTAATCACTATTTTGCTGGTTTAGTTCTCTAATATATATTTTGCAAGATTGCATCATGTTCATATTTGCCTTTTCCTAGTGACTACTGAAGTTTAAGATCTTTTCATGTTTTTTCTTTTTTTTCCCATTTCTATACCCTCTTTGGTGAAATGTCTTCTCATGTACTTTGCTCACTTTTCAATTATATTGTTTGCTTTTTACAGTAATATTTTAAGGATGCTTTCAAAATCCTAGATACAAATTCTTTGTCATGTGTCATTAACAGATATTGTGTAGTCGTTGTATCTACTTAACAGGGTCATTTGCAGGAAAAAGATTTTTAATTTTAATGAAGTCCTTTTATCAGTTTTTTTCTTCTTTTATGCATCATGATTTGCATTTTTTTTTTAAATTATCCCCAAGCCTCAGCCTTTAAAGATTTTCTCACATGTTTTATTCTGGATGTTTCACTTTTAACTATGATCCATTTAGAGTTAAGCTTGTATAAGGTGTGAGGTTTAGCTACAGAGTCTTTTTTTTTTTAACCTATATCAGAAAAAACAAAAAGTGTTGACTATACTGGTATATACATCTGTATTTTAAATTCTGAATTTTATTAATTATGTGCTTATTGGTCTGCCAGCACTTCTGTTTTGATTAGACTAGCTATATAAAAATCTTAAAATTGTGCAGAGGGATGCTTTCAACTTTATTATTCTTTTCTTGTTAAAATATCTATTCTACATTCTTTGCCTTTGTAAGATTTTAGAATAATTTTATTTAAATCTATAAAATATCTTACTGCTTGCTCTAATTTTGGTACAGATTGTCTTGAACATATATCAATTTAAATAAATTTAGTATCTTTAAAATGTTAAATGTTCCAGTCCATGAACATGGTATGCATCTCCATATCATTTAGATTTTCTTTGATTTTTTTTCCAATAAATGTTTTATTTTTCAGCATGCAAGTTCTATACATCTTTTGCTTATTTATTTTTTGCTGTTCAGTCACTCAGTCATGTCCGACTCTTTGTGACCCATGGAGTACAGCATGCCAGGGTTCCTTGTCCTTCACCCTCTCTCCCATCTCTTGCTCAAACTCCTTGAGTTGGTGATGCCATGCAACCCTCTTGTCTTCTGTTGCCCTCTTCTCCTCCTGCCTTCTATCTTTCCCAGCATCAGGGTCTTTTCCAATGAGTCGGCTCCTTGCATCAGATGGCCAAAGTATTGGAGCTTGAGCATCAGTCCTTCCAATGAATATTCAGAGTTGATTTCCTTTAGCATTGACTGGTTTGATATACATAAATAGTTATGTAGTTTACTTAGCATTATTTATTTAGAAATACCTAAGTATTTTAAACTTCATTCATCTATTGCTCTTACTATTCATTTACTCCATTCATCTATTTCTCGTACCCTCATTCCCTGCCTCTGGCAACTACCAGTCTGTTCTCTGTATCAGTGAGCTCAGTTTTGTTTTATTTTGCTTTAGATTCCACACGGTAAAGAAATCACATGGCACTTGTCCTTATCTATCTGACTTATTTCACTTACTGTAATACTTCAAGGTCCGTCCATATTGTCAGAAATGGTGAGATTTTATTTTGTTTTTTTGTGTCAGAATAATATTCCATTTGTGTGTGTGGATGTATGTGTATATTTTTTGATCCATTCATTCACTGATGGACAGCCTTAGGTTGTTTCCATATTTTGGCTATTGTGGATAATGGTGCAATGAATATAGGGTTACATATATCTTTTTGATTTAGTGCTTTCATTTTTGTCAAATAAATACTCAGACATGAAATTTGCTGGATCATATAGTTGTTCCATTTTGAATTTTTTGAGGAACCATCATAATGTTTTCTCTTTTGGTTATACAGTTTACTTTCCCACCAACAACTCACAAGAATTCTCTTTCATTTACATCCTCACTGACTCTTATTATTTGTTGTCTGTTTAATAAGTCATTCTGATAGGTGTTAAGGCCATATCTCATTGTGGTTCTAATTTGCATTTCCCTTATGGTTAGTGATATTGAGCATCTTTTTATGTACCAGATGGCATTCTGTATGTCTTCTTTGGAAAAATGTGTATTCAGATATTCTTCCCATTTTTTAAAAAAGAGGATTGGTTTTGTTTGATATTTAGTTCTACACATTTTTCATGTATCTTTGATATCACCCCCTTATTAGATACGTGACTTGCAAATATTTTCTCCAATTTAGCATATTGGCTATTTATTTGTTGCTGGTTTCCTTTGTTGTACAGAAAGTGAAAGTGAAAGTGAAGTCGCTCAGTCGTGTCCGACTCTTTGCGACCCCATGGACTGTAGCCTATCAGGCTCCTCCGTCCATGGGATTTTCCAGGCAAGAGTGCTGGAGTGGATTGCCATTTCCTTCTCCAGGGGATCTTCCAGACCCAGGAATCGAACCAAGGTCTCCCGCATTGCACGCAGATGCTTTACCGCCTAAGCCAAAAGCTTTCTACTATGGCATAGACCCACTTATTTATCTTTATGCCTTTTACTTTATGGTCAGATTTTTAAAAAATCACCACAGTCTGTGTTGCCTATATATTCTTCTAGGAGTTTCATGGTTTTAGGTATCACACTCAAGTCTTAACACATTGTGTGCTGATTTTTGTGTACGATGTAAGCAGTAATCCAGTTTCATTCTTTTGCATGTGGCTGCCCAATTTTCTCATCACTAATTTTTGGATAGACTTTTATTTCCCTATTCAATAGCCTTGACTTGTTTGTCATCAGTTAATTAACCATATACACATGGGTTTATTTCTGGGTTCTCTACTGTGTTACATTTATCTATGGGTCTGCTTTTATACCAATTCCATACTACTTTAATTACTATAGCTTTGCAACATAGTTTGAAATCAGGGAGCATGATGCTTTGTTTATTTTCACTATTTGTGTGGGGGAGTCCATACAAATTGGGGAATTATTCTATTTCTTTGAGAATCATTTAAATTTTCACTGGGATTGCATTGAATCTCTAGATTCTTTTGGTAGTAGGGAAATTTAACAAATATTGGATTTTTCTAATCCATAACCTTGGAACACCTTTGATTTATTTGTCTTATTAAGTTTCTTTCATTAATGTCTTATTTTCAGTATAGGTCTCTCATCTCTTTGATTAAATATATTTCTAGGTATTCCATACTTTTTGATACATTTGGAGATGATTTCTTTTTATGGTAGTTTATTATTTGTGCATAGAAATGCAACAGATTTTTTTCATATTAATTTTGTATTCTGCAACTTTATTGCATTTTTTTTAGTTCTAACAGGTTTTTTTTCTTTTTTTTTTTTTTGAGGATTCTTTAAGGATTTTATGTATAGTACCATGTTGCCTGCAAATGATGACATTTTTATTTCTTCCTTTCCAACTTGGATGGTTTTTAAATTTATTTTTATTGCTTCATTGATTTTTCTGGGACTTCCAATACTATGTTGAATGAAAGTAGAGAGAGTTAGCATCCTTGTCTTATCTTGATGTTAGAGGAAAGATTTCATCTTTTCCCCATTGAGTATCATGTTAGCATTAGACTTGTCTTTTATGACCTTTAGTAGATTTCAAATGGTTATAAATGGTATCATAATTTAAATTTTGGTTTCCATGTATTTATTGGTCATTTTGGAAATAAAATTAACTTTGTTATATTGATTTTGTATTTTGTGATCTTTATGAAATCAGGCATTCTTTCTAGGAGTGTTTTCATAGAGTTCTTATGATTTTCTATATAAACAATTATGTCATCTGCAAATAAGGACAGTTCATGTCTTCTTTTATGATCTTTATGCCTTTACTTCCTTTTATTTCCACCTCTTGAATGGTCAAGAATCTCTAGTAATATGTCAAATAAGACTAGATATTTTACCATGTTCTAGATCTTAGGGGAAAAGCATTCAGTTTTTTACTACTACATATGATGTAAGATGTAGTTTTTTGTAGTTTAGGAAGTTTGCCTCTAATTTGCTGTGAATTTCTATCATGGCCAGGTATTAAATATTATCAAATGCTTTTTGTATCAGTTTGTAAGGAGAGTGTGTTTTTTTTTTCCTTTGACTTGTTAATATGGTAGATTACATTGATTGGTTTTGAATACTAAGCCAGCTTTGCATCCCTGGATTAATCTCACTTTTCATCAAGTATAATTCTTTTTATATACTACTCAATGTCACTTACTATTATTTGGTTAAGGAGCTTTGCAGCTATGCTCATGAGAGATATTAGTTTGTAGTTTTTCATGTTTTGGTACTGCCTTTGTTTCTTTTTGTTATTCGAGTAATACTGGCTTCATAAAACAAATTGAGAAATTACCCCTTTTGCATTTTCTTCACGAGATTATGTATATTGGTATTAATTCTTTAAACATTTGGTAGAATTCTTCAGTGGAATAACACAGGATTCATTTGGAGAATTTTAAGATTTTGAATTTACTTTCCCTGATATTTTTAGAGCTACTCACACCTGGGCTGCCAGATGCTATATGGTTTTTTAAAGAACTTCCTATTTCTGGGGGCTACAATTTTCTTCCAGGAAGGGCATTAATGAAAACAGAATAATAAGTATGAAATCACTTTAATTTTCTCACTCAATATCAATGTTTTGTTATCCTTCTGTAGCAATAGTTTCCAAACATTTTTATTTTTCATGATAGAAATGTTGAATTCCAGTGTAGAAAACAAATAAAAGAAGTTTTAAATAAGTTTTAAATAAAATAAGACTAGAAGAGTTCTGTCTTATGTTTTCTCCTAAGGTGTCTCTGAAATGGACAGAACTCTGTGAAACACACTTGCCTTGTTTAGGAAAATAAGTTACTGTACAGTGAGTCAGGCTTGCCTTCTAGAATCATCTCGGCCATAAAATTTCTGGCCTCAATTATATCTCTTCATTTCTCTACATCTCAATACTCTACAGAATAGAGCATTGAAATTGATCAAATATTCATACCTGGGATGCATGTAATGCATGAAGTTACATTTAATATTTTGCTTGCCTATGGATGTATGTATTTTTCTTGGTATAATATCTAGAACTTTCATCAAGTTTCCAGTAAGTTCTATGACGTAAAAATTTTTAGGAAACCTGAAATCAGAAAATGTTCTCTGTTCCATTCTAGAGCTAGAAATCTGTGATTCTAAGTTCATTGTAAGTACAATAAAGCCAGGGTATAGAATGACTTTGAGTTTCTAAAAATGCTATGGTTTTAATTTGCTTTTATTTATATTCTTATTTGATTTTGTTAACAGTCTGATAACATGGCAGGGCAATTTTTTAATCTATTCCATAGGAAAGAAAGAGGTAAGTCCAAGGTAGAGAGACTTTTATAGGGAAGCTGACAAATGAACACAGACCTTCTGGCTTCAGATTCAGTTTTTTTTTTTTTTTTTTCCTGTCTCATCCTGCTGCCCCATATACTCCATATAGGGAAATTTTGAAAATCATTTTGAGGATAATTTTATGTTAAAGCAATCTGTGGTAGTTCAATTTATTTAGTGCCATATGAGGTTCACTAAAATTCTGGGCCTGCTCTTCCAGTATCTTCTATCTAATAAAATAAAAGACATAACATTAAGATTACCTGTAAGTTAAGCAACAAGGACGTACTGTATAGCACAGGGAAGTCAGCTAATATTCTGTAATAACCTAAATGGGGATAGAATATGAGAAATATGGGTACTTGTGTGGGTATTTCTGAATCACTTGTAACTAACACATGATTGTTAATCAAGTCTACTCCAATATAAAATAAAAAATAATTTTATTTTTAATAAATAATTTTTAATCTGATAGACTTTTAAAAATAGTAAAATAAATAAATAAAGTTGAAACCACTCTGCCATCTAGAGTGTATGTAAAATCAGATGCAGGAAAAAAAAAATCTAAAAGCTGTACTTAAAACCTTTTGATTTATTATAAGGAAAATGATTTTTAAAAACTTTGGTATTCTTTAAATTTTATACTCTTAGGAAACATTTTAATAATTTTATGTTATAAATACAAATATTAAATTTCCTGTTTCAGCTACTTGCTTCTAAAAACTCAGAGAGTATTACTTCTTAGAATAATGACAGAGAATTATTGCAAATTATAAGTATTAACAGAAATTCAGAAGTAAACTGAAGGTCCAAGGGAAGTGATGCAGAAACATTTCACTGCTTTGATATCCCTCTTCCTGAAATGAGTTAAAGCTATTCTTAAAAGTTCTCAAGAGAAAAAGCTATGTAGTTTAATACTCTAACAGCTTGTACCAGATTCCTAAAAGTTGTTTGTGGAAAGAATTTTGCTGACAAGAATATTTTTTCTCTCTCTTTAAAATTTTAACTCAGAACTCTATCCTGCTGAGCAGACTTTAACAGGAACATAGAAACACAAATTCAGACTTATTAAAAAAAAAAAAGACTATTCAGAAGATATACTCTGTGAAGTGAATCAAAGAATAGAGTTACTAAATATACTAAAAGGTTTTTAATGGGCTTTTCTCTTTCTACTTACCTCAGAAAATATCTACGCCTCATAATTAGAAGTTCATGGAGAAGGCTATATAACTGCCTTCACAAAGACAGCCTGAAATGATTAATTGGATATTCATGACCACCTATCTTGGTATTGGTCATAAAATTTCTGAAATAATATTCATCTTTTAATATTCTGTGCATATTTCTGATAAAGCTATTTGTATTATTCCTGCTTTGAAAAGAATTGTGAACTAAAGTTAACTACTTTTTACAGATAAGTTTTGAGATAATCAGATTTGAATATATACAACTATCCCATATAAAGAAACTATCATAGTTTACAGAGAGCCATTTCCTTTGAGCTTCATTGCTGATAAAGAAAATTTAGAGGGAGTTGCCTTTAAGCTTAAAAAAAAAAGAGAGAGAGAGAAATCCCATGCTTGGGCTGACATCTGGTAAGTAGGAACTCATCTGCCCTTTGAGCAATGGAATCTGAACTTCAGTGAGTAGAGGTTACAGTGAGTCCAAATCTTTTAAAATTCTCTTTGCCTCATTCAGTATTCAGAAATCAATCACAGTGGAGCTATTGTTGTTGGTATTGCTCAAAAGCTTCAATAAATATGCATGCCAATATTTGTTGGAAAGGTTAGTAATCTTCCTATTTCAGAAGAAACAGGAACACATTTCTTCAAACTGGTGGAAAACTACCCGAAGCTGTTATTTATTTTTATTGTGGTTAAAAACACATCACATTAGAAAAACAACCTTTTAAGAGTACAGTTTGGTAGCATAAAGTATATTCACATTATTGTGAAAGATATCTCCAGAACTTTTTCATCTTGTAAATTTGAAATTCTCTACTCATTAAGCAACATTTTCTCCTTTCACCTTCTCCCCAGGCCCTAGCAATGTCCATTCTACTTTCTATTTCTATGAGTTTGATTACTTTGTTCCCTATGTAAGAGGAATCATATAATATTTGTGCCTATTGCTTATTTCATTTAGCACAATATCCTCAAGGATCATCCACATTGCACCACGTGGCAAGATCCGCTCCCCCGCCCCCGCTTTTTTTTGTAAGGTTAAATGATATTTTGTGTTGTGTATATATCACATTTTGTTTATTTATTCATCTGTCCGTGGACATTTAAGCTGCTTTCATCTCTTGGCCTTTATGAATAGTGGTGCTCCAAAGCTTTTATTTTCTTTTAAATTTCAAATTTAATCTAATTGTTTGGCTTATGACAAAGCAGATGTGGGAGAATATATTTTTTTCAGTTGGCTAGGAGTTTTGTTTTCCTGTAGAGTGACTCAGAATAGTAAATATGTATAAATGAATGTTAATAAATGAGTCAGGTACAGTTTTTCCAAGAACAAAATTAAAGAGGGAAATACTCCAGTAGAGACTATGGGAATTGGAGGGAAAACGGAAATTGGACCTAGTTGGGAAGGGAGATGAAAAGCAGGGTTGATTTGCTTGCCTCAATATTCTGGTTCCCCATGCAGGTCTAGGAGATGAGTCTTTTGGTCCATGAAAGTTAGGAATTTAAAAAATGGGGCCTTCACCTAAAGTCCACATACCTGTTTAGGAAGACAGTAAGGAAGGCTTTTGCTCTGGTTAGGAAAGGTCAAGTGTCTTCTAGGAATGTCTAACCTTTTGCCTCTTCTTATGTCAGTTTGATGTTTGAATTTATACAACTAAGCTGAGAAAATTACACAAAAAGGAACCCCCAACACACTAAATATTGACAAAGATATGGAGGAACTGTAATTCTCATACACTGCTGCTGCTGCTGCTAAGTCGCTTCAGTCGTGTCTGACTCTATGCGACTCCATAGACGGCAGCCCACCAGGCTCCCCCGTCCCTGGGATTTTCCAGGCAAGAACACTGGAGTGGGTTGCCATTTCCTTCTCCAATGCATAAAAAGTGAAAAGTGAAAGTGAAGTCGCTCAGTCATGTCCGACTCTTAGCCACCCCATGGACTGCAGCCCACCAGGCTCCTCTGTCCATGGGCTCCAGGCAAGAGTACTGGAATGGGGTGCCATTGCCTTCTCCGCATACACTGCTAGCAGGAATATAAAATAGTATAACCTATGTGGCAAATAATTTGGCAGTTTCATAAAAAGTAAAACAACTACCATATAACCCAGGCATTCCACTCTCAGGTGTTTATCCAAGAGTATTTAAACATTTCTTCCCAACATTTTTTCCCAGTTTGTTCATAGCAGATTATGTGTAGTAACTTCAACTGAAAACAGTTCAAATATCCATTGGTAAGTGAATGTATAAACAAACTGTGATATGTCCATGCAGTGGAATACTACTCAGAAATAAAAAGGAATAAAATATTGATGTGCTCGATAGCCTGGATGAATATCAAATTGTGACATTTTCAATATCAAATATCAAAACCATTATGCTAACGTTTAAAAGCTATGCAAACAATAGTACCCACTGTATGATTTCATTTATATAAAATTCTAGAAAATGAAAGCTAATACAAATATAGTTCCTCCTCTGAGAAATTACAGATAGTGGGAAAGGAAGATCTATTTAATAAATACATACAAAAATAATTTTCAGGTAGATTAGAGACCAAAGCACAAACATTTGCAACTCTTTAAAACAAAATAAGAATGTATAACAATGACCTTCAGTTCAGTAGCTCAGTCCTGTCCGACTCTTTGCAACGCCATGAATCGCAGCACGCCAGGCCTCCCTGTCCATCACCAACACCCGGAGTTCACTCAAACTCACATCCATCGAGTCGGCGATGCCATCCAGCCATCTCATCCTCTGTCGTCCCCTTCTCCTCCTGCCCCCAAACCCTCCCAGCATCAGAGTCTTTTCCAATGAGTCAACTCTTCACATGAGGTGGCCAAAGTACTGGAGTTTCAGCTTTAGCATTATTCCTTCCAAAGAAATCCCAGGGCTGATCTCCTTTAGGATAGACTGGTTGGATCTCCTTGCAGTCCAAGGGACTCTCAAGAGTCTTCTTCAGCACCACAGTTCAAAAGCATCAATTCTTCAGCGCTCAGCTTTGTTCACAGTCCAACTCTCACATCCATACATGACCACTGGAAAAACCATAGCCTTGACTAGACGGACCTTAGGGAAGGAGAATTTTCTTAAACAAGACATTAAATGTGTAAATCAGAGGCCAAATAGAAGCATTAAATTTTAAATATTTTGTTTAACAAGGATACTATAAACAATGTTCTTGGGATTCTCAACGCAAGAATACTGAAATGGTTTGCATTCCCTCCTCCAGTGGACCGTATTTCATCATATATGTGTATGTATCTCAAATATATATAAGTGTGTGTGTGTGTGTATGTATATATATTCCCCACAAAGAATTTGGGTCTATGAAATGTGAAGAAACCTACAAATGATTATGAAAACAAGAACAGAATGAAAAGAAAAAAAAAGTGAACAATTTACAAAATAAGAAACCTAAATAGCCAATAAACATGTAAATAGTTGTTTAATTTCATTAGCAATCATAGAAATGCAAATTAATATATATATATTTTTTTGTTTCCTAATAGTTTTTTAACCATTTTTTATTGACATACAGTTAATTTGCAATGTCATCTTAGTCTAAGATGTACAGCCAAGTGATCCAGTTATATGTATTCTTCTTTTCAGATTCTTTTCCATTATAGATTATTATAAGATATTGGATATATTTCTAATATAGTTCCCTGTACTGTACAGTAGGTCCTTGTTTATCTTTTTTATATATATTAATGTGTATATGTTAATACTAAACTCCTAATTTGTCTCCCCCCTGCTCCCACTCTTCCCTATGGTAACTATAAATTTGTTTTCAATGTCTGTGAGTCTATTTCCATTCTGTAAAAAAGTTTATTTATACAATTTTTTATAATTCCACATGTAAGTAATATTATATGTTTTTCTTTCTCTGACTTCACTTAGTATTATAATCTCTACATCCATCCACGTTGCTGCAAATGGCATTATTTCATTATTATGGCTGAGTAATATTGAGTAATTCCATTACTCAATAAAGAATCTGTGTGCAATGCAGCAGGTGAAAGAGATTCAGTTTTGATCCTTGGTTTGGGAAGATCCCCTGAAAAAGGAAATGGCAACTTACTCCAGTAATCTTGCCGGGAAAAATCCCATGGATGGAGGAGCCTGGAGGACCCCAGTCTATGGTGTCGCAAAGAGTCAGACATGACTAGCATGCAGCACACACTGATCACACACACACACACACACACACACACCCCAACCACATCTTTACTCATTTAACTATCTGTGAACATTTAGATTTCTTCCATGTCTTGGCTATTGTAAATAGTGCTACTGTGAACATTGGGCTGCATACATCTCTTCAAATTATAGTTTTCCCTGGATATATGCCCAAGAGTGGGATTGCAGAATCCTATGGTAACTCTATCTTCAGTTTTTCAAGGAAGCTACATACTGTTCTCTGTAGTGATTGCTGCACTGGCTTATATTCCCACCAACAGTGTAGGATGGTCCCTTTTTCTCCATACCCTCTCCAGAATGGCTTTTCTGACTGCTATGAGGTGATAACCTGAATGCAATTTTGATTAGTGTTTCTGTAATAATTAGTAATATCAAGCATCTTTTCATGTACTTTTTGGCCATCTGTAAATTTCCTTTGGATAAATGTTTACTTAAGTCTTCTGCCCATTTTTTTAATGAAAAAAATAAAAATTACAAACAGACTGATAAAACTGTTTTAAATATGCAAAATGGAATGGTAGCATAGAATCCTTGCATACAGTACTCACGGTGCGAGTACAAATTGGTGCAGCCACTTCAAAGAGGAACTTGAAAACATCCAGTAAGATTGGTATATATCTTAAAATCCAGAATTTCAACTTCTTGCCTTATACACTATGGAAACTCTTAAAAATATACCTCATAAAACATATACATATTTTCTTTTAGCATCATATGTAAGAGTAAAATCAGAAACATCCTACATGTCTAGCTAAACTATAAATAAAGGAATTATAGCTTGTTTTGATGAAGTAAAACATGAGCCAGAAAATTTTTCAATAAATATAAAACTAAAAAAAAATAGGTCCATTAAAAATAGCAATTCAAAACACTATCTAAACATTTTGACCAATACCATGAATTTTTTACCTAAGAGAAGTATGGTAAAAATATAATATGAACAGTCATGTACATGATAAAACACTACATTCACTCTGATGGCTACATTTCAAGATGGGAGACTGGAAAATTGCATTGAAAGATGTATAGATGTTTTCAGCTGTGTCTGTATTGTTTGATTTCTTAAGAATAAATTTAAACTATCTCAATTCAACCCAACATAAAAGTTTAGACTGAGTAGAGTTGGGTGCAAACTTTGAAAACATGCTTAAAACATCAATAGCAAGAGAAGCTAGAAGTTATCTGTATGACAATATGATTTTTAAATATTTGGTTTTTCCATCACCTGCTTCCGCATTCATTTGAGTCATTGCTTTACAATGGAAAAGGAAAATACGCAGTGCAGGCAGCTTGGGTAGTTATGGTTCGAGGATACCGAAGCCCACTCAGCCTTTTGTCCTAGCTGACTCTCTTTTGGATGTACTATCAATTACTTGAAATATTCATGCAGAGTTAGGTTACTCTGGGAAATGAATTTTGCAGCTTATGGACCCAAAGGAAAATTTGTGACAGATTTGAAGATTTTCTTGTTTTTCTAATTCATTGTCTAGTAATTGGGGTGGCAAAGTTAAAGAGCATTTAATCAGGACTCAAGAAACTGTTCTTAGCTACTTTTTTGTTTAGTTGCTCAATCGTGTTCAACTCTTTTGCAACCCCATTAACTGTAGCCTGCCAGGCTCCTCTGTCCATGGATTTTCTGGGCAAGATTACTGGAGTGGGTTGCCATTTCCTCCTCCACGGGATCCTCCTGACCCAGAGATCCAACCCACATCTCCACATCTCCTGCATTTCAGGCAGATTCTTTACCGCTATTTTTTTGTTGTTGTTGTTACCTTGTGAAAATTTCTTAAGCTCTCCATACTTACCTTTTTTTTTTTTAAATGCAGACTTTGAAATAGCTCACCAATAACCATCTTTCTAGTATTAAATGTTTCAAATTTCCATTTTAACATTAGTTCATACTGTTAGTCCTAAGAGAATTATTATAATTCTATCTACTGTGTTGACACAGTCTCATTGTGACAAAACTTTAAGATGCCTAGCTTGAGGTCTCAGATGTTATTTGCCGACATTAATTCTCTGAAGACGTAATTATATTTAATTTTTCAACTAAAGGTATGTTCAGAGAATTTTTATCAGAATACAGTTTAAAATGTACACATATATTCTTGTAAATTAAAGATGCATGTCTAAAGATTTCATTATGAATCAGTCAGTTTTCAAGCTGTTCAGGGAATTTAAGTACTTATAGGAAAAAGCATTAAATTTTAGTCACAGCATGGTTCTTCCTTCTCCACACTATATTTCAATGACACGCCATAATTAATTGGTTTTTAAATAAAATGTTCTCTTTGTATTTATCAAGCTGGCAAGAAATTGATCTAATTCATTATTTAACTTTTTAACTTGAAATAACTTTTAGAGAAATTTTAAAATATTTCTTTGTCATATGATTTATAATTTCCTCAAAAATACAAATAGTTCAAGAATATTTGGGGTATTAGAGTTGACTATTCTTTAGCCTAGTATAAATAGGAAAGCTTACAGTTTGTAATATTTCTTTAATGAGGTATGTACTACATTAACTTGTAATGAGATGATTTCAAAGATAGAGTTGCAAATACCAAACAATCTGTTACAGATTAAATCTAATCCTTTCCAAATGGTTGGAAACTCTGTTATACACTCCAATCATCACTACCACCCCACAAAAATAATTCTGGGATTTACATAAAAATATACTTTTTTAAAATTTAAAAATAATACTGCAACTTTAAACCTTGTTAAGTGTGTAACTAACATGTATTAAAATGTATCTAAAAGAACCCTTTCCATAATTTCCTGAAGTTTTAGTCCTTATCATACCAATATAAGTAAAAGGATTTCTGGGAGAAATCTGTTCATAAGTAAGTCTTTCTCGTTACTAATTTGGGTTTTAAGTGAAATAATTCATAATATATAAATCCAAAAGAACAATGCAGGGAGTTTTACACAGTATATAGCATAATATTCTTATGCTGATCTCTTGCCTAATACTTGTGTAGCAAAATCTGTGTTTTTACAGTTGGCAGATTGGCAGAATTCCTATTTATGGTACAAATGAGCTATGTATTAATTTTCACTGATTTTTCAGAAAATTATTCATATCATAAGATTAATTTATAAATATAACTTATTGAAAACTAATTATTTAAAATATTTAGTTGTATCAGTATATCATCATGTATCTGTGATTCTTCTGAATACATTTGTTAATGTTTCACCTCTCAGTTTCAATTTTCCAACTAAATTTAAAGCCTCAGCTATCCTCTGAGGTTCTGGGAAAATAAAAGAAACAAATATGTTCACAATAGTTTTAAAACAGACAAATTATTATTTTGAAAAAACTTATTTTTCACAAATTCATATAAAAAACCTGAATGATGACCAAATCTTGATGGTGACCAAATATAGGTTTTTACTTTTTTTGCTTGTGACTGAGTACAAAATTTAATTACCCAAATTCTAAATTTAATAAGACAAGAAATTTCAGGATTGTTCTCAGTTTATTTACCTAGAGGTTAAATGGTCAGTAGAGCTGGGAAAGAATGTATTAGCATAACCTTCACAATGTTGTGTCCAAATCTGTTATGGCAACTGTATTTGCTATCACAATTATATGATTTAATTAATGTCACAGTAAACCAATTATTATCACAAAAAAGACTAATGAGAAATAGTGACAAATGGAACAAAGTTGTTATTTCTACATAAACTCAGTTAAAATTTTGGAAATATTACCAATATTAAGGTGAGTTGCTAAAAAATGTTAAATTGACTTTGATCAGAGAATTATACAATTTAGAGGAAAATATTGTAAAAATCTTAAACCAGCCTACATCCAGAGGGCTTCACAAGTGTCTATATTTAATTGCTTGTTCATCTTTACCAGTCTGGTAATCACAGATGATGTTTTATGAGTGTGATTTATGCACAAAGACTGGGAACTCCAATCATTGGATCTTCACCCAAAGACTTATCCATGCATTAAAAGAAGATGAATGAATGTACCTTTTTTATACACACACACACACACACACATATATATATATAAAATCTGTGTGTTTCCAATCTTGATAGACTTAAAAATTAATCTACCAAGGACTGTTTCTAATCATTTGAGAACAGAGGGTTTCTATTTTAAATGCCAGGCAAATTATGGACATAGAGAATGGGATGGTGGAGAAAGTCCTTGCACCTTTACACATCACTTTCTGTATTTGTCCTGACAATCTCTTAGGTGCTGTTTTAATTCTTTAAATACACGAATATGCTAAATACCCACAACATCCCTATTAGACATATGAATAAGAAAGTTGCCTAAAGTAACACTGTTGATAAGTGGCAAAGCTAGTGTTTGTATTAAAGGAGTCTGCCTCCAGAGCCTGAAAACTTTTCATTTTGTAAGGGGGGTTATTTTTTTCTTTGTTTTTTACATTTGTTTTGAAGTACAAAGTACATAAAATATCCACAAAGAAGATATACAGATAACAAATAAGCACAGGAATATATGTTCAAAATCATTACCCATTACAGAAATTCACATAAAAATTATAAGATATCACCCCTATCAGAATGGGTAAGAGGGAAAAATAATGATAACTCCAAATCCTGAAGAGAATTCAGAGAAAGTGGATCACTCACACATTGCTGGTGGGAATTAAGATGGTTCAGATCTCTAAGGAATAGTTTGGGAATCTTTCAAAGCTGAAAATGAATTTAACATAAAACTCAGAAATTGCACACTTGGGCATTTATCTCAGAGAAATGAAAACTTATTTTTAATCATGTTTGTAGCAGCTTTATTCATAATAGCCAAAACTAGAAACTACCCAAGTGTCATTCAGTAGGTAAAGGATTAAACAAACTGTGGTATATTCACACATGGAATACTACTAGGAGATAAAAAAGGAGCAAACAATTAATATGCACATCAACTTGAATGAAACTTAAGGAATGCTGAGTTGTTAAAAACAAAAAACAAAATCAATACATACTACATGATCCATTCAGTTGCATTCAAAAATAATATAATTAGAAAAATGGAAAGCAGATTCGTATTTGTCAGAGTTAACTGACTTTGCAGCAGCAGCAGCAGCAGCAACTATGGTGTGATCACTCACCTAGGGCCAGACATCCTGGAATGTAAAGTCAAGTGGGCCTTGGAAAGTATCACTATGAACAAAGCTAGTGGAGGTGATGGAATTCCAGTTGAGCTATTTCAAATCCTGAAAGATGATGCTGTGAAAGTGTTGCATTCAATATGCCAGCAGATTTGGAAAACTCAGCAGTGGCCACAGGACTGGAAAAGGTCAGTTTTCATTCTAATCCCAAAGAAAGGCAATGCCAAAAAATGCTCAAACTACCGCACAACTGTACTCATCTCACACGCTAGTAAAGTAATGCTCAAAATTCTCCAAGCCAGGCTCCAGCAATATGTGAACCGTGAACTTCCTGATGTTCAAGCTAGTTTTAGAAAAGGCAGAGGAACTAGAGATCAAATTGCCAACATCATCTGGATCATCAAAAAAGCAAGAGAGTTCCAGAAAAACATCTATTTCTGCTTTATTGACTATGCCAAAGCCTTTGACTGTGTGGATCACAATAAACTGTGGAAAATTCTGAAAGAGATGGGAATACCAGAACACCTGACCCACCTCTTGAGAATCCTATATGCAGGTCAGGAAGCAACAGTTAGAACTGGACATGGAACAACAGACAGGTTCCAAATAGGAAAAGGAGTAAGTCAAGGCTGTATATTGTCACCCTGCTTATTTAACATATATGCAGAATACATCATGAGAAACACTGGGCTGGAAGAAGCACAAGCTGGAATCAAGATTGCCGGGAGAAATATCAATAACCTCATATATGCAGATGACATCACCATTATGGCAGAAAGTGAAGAGGAACTAAAAAGCCTCTTGATGAAAGTGAAAGAGGAGAGTGAAAAAGTTGGCTTAAAGCTCAATATTCAGAAAATTAAGATCATGGCATCTGGTCCCATCACTTCATGGGAAATGATGGGGAAACAGTGGAAACAGTGTCAGACTTTATTTTTTGGGGCTCCAAAATCACTGCAGATGGTGATTGCAGCCATGAAATTAAAAGACGCTTACTCCTTGGAAAGAAAGTTATGACCAACCTAGATAGCATATTCAAAAGCAGAGACATTACTTTGCCAAGAAAGGTCCGTCTAGTCAAAGCTATGGTTTTTCCAGTGGTCATGTATGGATGTGAGAATTGGACTGTGAAGAAAGCTGAGTGCTGAAGAATTGAAGTTTTTTAACTGTGGTGCTCTTGTGAGTCCCTTGGACTGCAAGGAGATCCAACCAGTCCATCCTAAAGGAGACCAGTCCTGGGTGTTCATTGGAGGGACTGATGCTGAGACTGAAACTCCAATACTTTGGCCACCTCATGCGAAGAGTTGACTCATTGGAAAAGACTCTGATGCTGGGAGGGATTGGGGGCAGGAGGAGAAGGGGATGACAGAGGTTGAGATGGCTGGATGGCATCACCGACTCGATGAATTTGAGTAAACTCCGGGAGTTGGTGATGGACAGGGAGGCCTGGTGTGCTGCGATTCATGGTGTTACAAAGAGTTGGACACGACTGAGTGACTGAACTGAACTGAAGAATGGGGGAGAGAAGGGAGAATGTGGCTGTTAAAGGCTAGGGCAAGGTAATCAAGTTGAGTATCTTGATTATGATGGTAGTTTCATAAGGCTACACATTACTGAAATGCACTGACATGTACATAAAAGAGTGTTTGTGTAACCTATGACATTTGAATAAGTTCTACCATTTGTAGTCATCTCAATGTCTTGCTTTTGGTATTCTAATATAGTTGTGTAATATGTTCACTTTGAGAAAGGCTGGGTAAAAGAAGCATATGATTTCCATTTTTTGCAATTTGTGAATCTATATTTATTTCCATATAAAATGTCTTTTTTTTAATATAGAAAGCAAAGTACAAAAGTGTGCCATTAACAATATACAGTTTAGTGACTTTTCACATGTAAACATGTCCTTTTACCAACCATCACACAAATTAAAAAATAGAGTAATTCTAGCACCCTTTGAGGATTCCATGTTCCCTTTCCTAATCACTACCCAGTCGCTCAGACTTCTATCACTATTCTGACTTACATTACCACTGACAAGTTCTTGTTGATCTTGGAATCTTTGTAGAAATGGAATCCAATGGTATACTCTTATGCATCTGGCTTTCATCCATGCAGTTGAATGCATCAGCCTATTGTTCTTTCCCATGGCTATGTGGAAGTCCATTGTGTAAATACATCACATATTTTTCTACTTTGCTATTGATGGATATTTGGGTTGCTTTTCCGTCTTTGGCCATGTTGAATAAAGCAGCTATGATTGTTCTTACACATGTGTTTTGGTACATATATATATATATATATATTTTTTTTTTTTTTTCCTTGGGAATGTGCCATGAAGTAGAATTGCTTTAGTACATACAGCCAAATAATTTTGGATCAATTACATTTCCACTTCCACCTGCAAAGTGTGAGTGATCCAATTGTTTTCCAGCTTTACTAGCACATAGAAACTGCTATCATAACCTGAATGCTATACATAGGAGTAAGGAAAATATGTGAAATAAGCACAAAAGAGAGGAGAAAACAGAATTTACTTGGAAAGTATAATAGGATTGATGACATCTGTAAATGCCCATTTGAAATTTCCTGAAACTAGTTTTACAGGAAAACGAGTAGTCCTGATTGTGTGGTTCCCTCCGTAAAAATTTATCTACTTGAGTGCTATTGTTGCTCATTGGACTCAACCCACAGCAAGTTGAACAAATTGGAGGTCTCTGAAGTTTGTTTTTGTAGCTAGGAGGTTTGTATATGGTGACAACAAGGACAAGTGATGCATGCTTGAAAAAGTGGGAGTTGCTCTCTTTTGGAGTACTGTATATTTCTTGCTTAAAAATCTCAATATCTTCTCTGTATCTTCTTAAAGTTTTTAATACATCTTTTAGAGAGTGTGCAAATCTATGGTATTGATAAGAAAATACTTTAAAGAATCATGGTAGATAAAATTGCAGTAATATATCATTGTTTATCCATTAGTATCTCCCATTTTGCTTGTATGTTACTTGTGCTTTTTACTTGTAAAGCCCATTGTTTGATATTCTCTATAGAACCTTACATCGTTTACAGTTTATATATCCTATAGTACATCCATTATGTTCTCTTTCAAAGCTTTTAGAAACATAAAAGGAGATAGCATTGTTATCACAAATCTCTGATTCCAGTTCCCCACATGTTTTTTAAATCTCTTCTATAATCCTGCCATTTGGAAGGTTTCTTTGAGAATTCCATCCAGAGATGCCATTGCCTCTTCATATTTTACCCACTAAGGAGACTTAGCCAAGAAATGTCTTTCAGAAAAAAAAAAAAAGATAGTTTTAATTAATTTTTACCAATATAATTATTGATAAAGGTATTTCAAAGTAATTCTGAATTTTACAGAGTCAGCTATTATTTCTTCATAATCATCTTGGGTTTTCAGAGTCTTATGCAAACACAATTATCTCTACATGTGGATGTGTTTATAGTTATGCACTGAATAAAGTTTCATGAGTCTTTTGATTGGGCCTTCCCTTTAATATAATTTTGTTTCATGATACAGAATTCCTGACCAAGAACTTTGACTGGAGTAACTTAAAAGTATTTTATTATGCTTTTCCTCATTTATATACAGAATTCATTTTAAAATTTTCACTACATAGTAAGTTGAATTTTTCCAATGCTATTTCAAAAATTTCTAGAAAATACCTTTCTGTAGCTCATGACAACTTAAAATGTAGGATAATTCCTCATATTAGAACAGACCTATCCATTGTATTGGGAGGTATTATGATTTTTAGTGGTTTTAGTAACAATTTGTGCAAAAATACCCTATGTTTCAATCTGTGTATGCCACATGATTTTGAAGGTAGTTGGAATAACCTTGTAGGTGAAATATATCAGCTCAATAGTAAGTTAGTTTTTTGTTGTTGTTGTTGTTCTGTTGCTAAGTCATGTCTAACTCTTCAGTTAGACATGGACTAAAGCCTGGCAGGCTCCTCTGTCTATCGGGTTTCCCAGGCAAGAATACTGAACTGGGTTGCCATTTCCTTCTCCAGAGGATCTTTCTGACTCAGGGATTGAACCAGTGTCTCCTGCATTGGCAGGTGGATTCTTTACCACTGAGCCATCTGGGAGGCCCCGTGGAGTAGTTGGAGGTAGTCAAACCTGGAATATATTTCAGATATAGAGCTGATGCGATTGTCTCATGAACAATATATGGGGTATGAGAAAGACATCAAGAATGATAGCAAGATATTTTGACCTGAGGACTGAAATGGTTGCTAATTAAGATGGGAAAGACTATAAGAGTAATTTACACGGTTTGGTACATATTAAGCTCAGGTTATTATCAGATAGTCAAATGAAGATATCAAGCAGGCAGTTGGAAATATTGGATAGGATTCAGACATATTATTTGTAACATGGCCAAGTCTTTACATACAACTTGAGCACAAAGATTAGTGATTTAGATATCAAGGTACTTTATAGTAACACTGCAGTTAATTATACTTTTCCTATTCTTAGTAAACACACTCTAGAATCACAGTAGATCCTTGTACTGATAGAATGTTTAGCCTTTTAACTTTTTTGACACATGATCCAAGCATCTAACTCAGGTAGGACATTCAGATATGTTACAAAAAACTATGTTTTGAACCAGTTTTCTTAAAATTTTATCAAAGGAAATTTTATCTTCCTAATTGTGTTTATGCTCAGTTATCTCTGACTCTTTGCAGTCACATGGACTCATGGGGTCCCATGGAGCTCACCAAGCTTCTCTGTCCATAGGACGTTTCAGGCAAAAACTCTGAAGTGGGTTGCCATTTCCTACTCCAGGGGATCTTGTCAACCCAGGAATCAAATCATGTCTCCTGCATTGGCAGGAGGATTCTTTACCACTGAGATACCTGAGAAATCCACCTTCTTAATTAAGTAGTTTTAACTGTTGGCTGAAATGGCACTTTCCATGTTGATAACTACTTTTGCAAATCTGAACTCTCTAAACACATTTTTTAAACCAATTAACACTCAGTAAATTGTTCCAAGTTAGAGTTTCATGGTCAGTTCTCTTCATTTAGATTCCATAGTTGTTTTCCTATGTGCTTTGCTCCTTGGAGAAAAGCCCATCCAATATTGTCTACATGTGTTGCTTTCCAACATGGTCACATTCTCTTAGGTGACAAGTGGGAGGGCTTGGTCTTCTTTGAAATTCTCTGGCCGAAGCAATAGGATTTTCTCTTCCACTCTGTTCTTGGCCTGGAATCCTTAGTGATGCAACTTCATCCTAGGGAAAATGCATCTAAGTGGCTCAGTTATCTTTGAGCTCTGCTTAAGGACAATATCCACGAAGATGGTGAATGACTTTTATTTTAGTTTGCCCTGTTGTCTTGCTGATCCCGTTCCTGATGACAGTTGTCTTGCTGTTCACACTGTTCCCTGAACCTAGGGTAGGCAAGGCACAAGCTAAAATGCTCTAAGGAGGCTTGAGGAGCCACAGGAACTACAGACATGTTTATTCTCTGCTGGCTGGCACAGCCTCTCTCTCCTGCACAAAGTACCCTGTGACCAAGTGAGTACCTCATGGTGCACACGTGCAGTGCTACAAGTGATCACAGCTGTTACACAACCATGCAGAGTCATTGTTTACAGAACATGGGGTGAGAGGGCATGAGTGGGGCAAGAGAGGCTGACTGGAACTATTTTGTTAATTTCCCCATACCTGCCATGCATCCAGCCATATTCATGAACTCATTTGCCAGGATGGGACTTCTTCCAAACTCTGCTGTGCACCTTTCACTCTCTCCTCTTCTGAACTACAACAGCCAGTAGTCCTTCCCCCAGGGTAATAAAAATATATTCATATTACTACAGTGTCATTTGCTACGTCTGTTGAGAACATTTATAGTAGTGATTTTTAGAAAAGGCAAATGTTGTATAGATTTCAAAATTCCAATTACAAGGAGAGCCAATTTTCAACTCCCTACTAATTTTAAAACCATAGACCTTATCTTATTCTCTTACTATGCTGAGAGAACTTGTCTAGCAATAAAGGTATTATTGTTATTCAATGCTGTAGCTCCTTTTATGTAAAACTACCAATTTGATAGTTTTAAAAATGTTTTTTGAAAAGAAGTCTTAGATGGCAAGTTTAAAACAGAATCCATTCTCAGCATTTGCATTGTCTACAGTACGATTGGCTATCAGAGGCAGAAACTAATTCTGACTTGCTTATATGAAAATGAAGAATTATTAAATGGATAGGGAGGGCCACAGCTTTAATGGGAAACTGGGAACCATGCCGGACACTACAAGAGCTGCTTAGAACCAAAAAACTCGAAGCACAATGACTATCTTTTAACAGAAAGAGTAAAGCTAGATCTTCTGAGGCTCTGGGATATGGTCTCTTCTGAAGAAGAAAGAATTCTTCTTTCTTATTTTTTGTGTCATTCACTCAAGAGAGAAAGGCCTACTGGGCATCTGATCAGCTTTTGCAAAGTGGCACACATGTGTGCTGCTTACCAGCATAGAGCAAAAGTGCTTGCCTTTCTGGTACTGGTATTAGGAAACAGATCATTGCCCTTCAACAAGGTGGCACATGCATAGGGAACTCCTGCCAAATAGAAAATGAGGATGAAAGCTCATCAATCAAAAGATGGTCCCAAACTTAGAGATGAACTCTTCCCCATTAAAAAATTAAATCTATACATAATACACTTATAAATGTAAATATATGTATACAATGTATTACACATTTTAGAAGCAATAACATTCCTTGGAAAAAAGAGATCAGTAAATACATTTTGTATGACTCTTTCCCTCCTTTTCCTCTTCTGAGCGATAGTATTTTAATCTAGAGAAAGCGTATTCTGACTGCTGGTTTCCTCAACAGTATGCAACACGTTAGTGTGTTAACAATGTGAATAAATTCTGATGATATTGTCCTCTATAATCCAGGGGAAAAATGTACAATTGTCCCATTATTTCACTTTCCAAGTGACAAGAGTGAGGAGAAATTCCAAGTTGCTTATTTTAATAAGGAGGAGACACGTGATGCTGTCACAGGTGCTACGTGACCCTGTTGCCCCGAGAAGCCTCCCTGACATGCTTCCATCAACCCTCCCTTCGTCAGGGGTCTGCACATTCTGAGGAGACTCTGCAGACAGAGCTAAGCTTCCCCAGCTGTGCCCCGGTCTCCCCCTCCTTCCACTCAGTACCTTGCCAGGAAGAGGCTCCAGGGTTCCGGCAGCTCCAACCACAGGGGCTCTGGCTAATTAGATTTCTACTCTAAATGAGTTTTTCAAATAATATAGTTTAAAGTTCTGACTTTTGAAAAAGTGCAATTTCATGTGCTAATGCTACATTTCATATAGAAACCAGAATCTTTAGTCTGGAAGTTTGTAATTAGAGATGAGGCAAAGTAGATCACTATGTGATATCAGATTATTAACCAGGAGATAGAAAGCTAGGCACAGAGATGAACAGATAATCACTTGAAGATAATCATACTCCAGACTTATAAAATGTCTTTGAGGAAAAATAGTGCTTCCATTTTCTTGTCCTTATATTTAACTAAAATATACATTTTAGAAAACAATGTATAGCTATATTTATGATTTCAGAGTCCTATCTGAAGCTCT